>NC_041388.1:645506514-645624689 GCF_002162155.2 Triticum dicoccoides | reverse complement strand
CGACGTAGGCGGCGATGCAGGGCTTCCGGAGACCCGTGGAGCGGTGGGGAGGAAGAGGGGGTCGAGGCGGAGCTCCTGAGCTAGTCGGGGGAGCGAGGGGTGGCCGGTGACGGCTGCTATGGCGAACGGCGGCGACGGTGGTGTTCGGCCGTGAGAGAGAGAGAGAGGGAGCAGCACGGGAGAGAGGGGGGGGATAAGGCCAGGGGATCGGGGCGGCACCGAGAAGAAGCGTCGCGGCGTCGCGCTGGCGGGGGAGGCAGGCAGACGAGCTGGTGGCGTGGCGCTCCGGCCGTGCGCGCGTGCCGGCCACACGCCTGGCCGACTGGCGCCAGGAGGACGACGGCGGTGGTGGGCTGGGCTGGCTTGCTGGGCCGGCCAGCTGGCTGGCCGCACAGGGAGGAGCCCAGGTAAGCTCCTCCTGTTATTTATTTTTCTGTTTTCTAATTTCTGACATTTGTTTTGATTTAAATAATATATTAAATCATTTATTTAACTTATGCCAATTTTTGCAGGAGCTAGATATATTATTCCAGAGCTCCTTTATAATTGGCATAATATTTGGACATATATTAATATATATAATTAATATATTTCCAATGCAAATATTTATGCATTAATTCCAAATGCCCAAAATAAATACCTATGAGCTCTTAAAAATATTGGTTTGATTTTTATCTCTGTCCAATATTTTCAGAGAGCAACATGAGCATTTTCTTGGACCCTTTTGGAGAAATTTTTATTTGGGTCATTTTCAAAATGATTCTGAGGGTTTCACAGATCCCCATTTCAAGTTTCTGATGAAAGAGTAAACATGATGCAACACTCTAATGCATGACTAGCTAGGGTGTGACAGTTTCATTCTCAAGAAAGGTGTTCAGTTGTCTAAATTTGAGGCTAGAGCTTATGAGGGCATATTTGTTGGTTATGCTACAAACTCTCATGCTTATCGTGTCCTCAATAAATCCACGGGACTTATTGAGGAGACATGTAACGTGGAGTTTGATGAGAATAACGGCTCCCAAGTGGAGCAAAGTGGCACTTGTGATGTAGGTGATGAAATTCCTCCTCAAGCCATAAAAAAAATAGGTGTTGGTTTTATCCTACCCATTGAGGAACCCCTTGTGGCCGAAGGAGAAGGACAATGCTCCACTCAAGTGGAGCCATCACCAACCCAAGGCCCACACGCTTCCGAAGAACAACATGAAGGCCCTCGTCCTCAAGAACATGACCAAGGGCAAGATCATGCTCAAGACAGTGTTGACACATCAAGTGATGCCCAAGGTCAAGTTCTCTCCTCCGAGCAAGTTCAAGAACAATAACAAGCTCAAGACGACGCTCAAGATAATCAAGTGATCACTCCTCGTCTCACCCCCGAGGAGGATTTGGAGCGTCGTGCCGCCAAGGTTGCTTCCAAGCTCTCCACCAAGGATCATCTCATGATGAATGTGCTTGGAAGCTTAAGAAAGGGGGTAAGCACTCGTAGACAATTAGCAAACTATTGTGAGCATCACGCGTTTGTCTCTTGTGTCGAACCCCGCAAGGTCTATGAGGCGCTAGAAGATCCGGATTGGCTCAATCCCATGCATGAAGAACTCAAAAACTTCGAGCGCAACAAAGTGTGGAGATTGGTGCCAAGACCGACGGGGAACCACAATGTCATCGGAACCAAGTGGATATTTAAGAACAAGCAAGATGCCCATGAGATTATCATTTGCAACAAGGCTCGTTTGGTAGCACAAGGCTACTCCCAAGTTGAGGGTATCGACTACGGTGAAACCTTTGCTCCCGTTGCTCGTCTTGAATCCATTCGCATGTTGATTGCATATGGCTCTCATCATAACTTTAAGTTACAACAAATGGATGTGAAGAGTGCTTTTCTTAATGGTCCTATTAATGAATTGGTTTACGTCAAGCAACCCTCGGGGTTTGAGGATCCGTACTTTCCCGATCATGTGTATCAACTCGATAAGGCACTCTATGGCCTTAAACAAGCCCCACGTGCGTGGTATGACCACCTTACCGAGTTGTTACAAGACCGTGGTTTTGAAGTTGGGCTAATCGACCCCACTCTTTTTACTAAGAAGGTCAAAGGGGAGTTGTTTGTGTGCCAATTATATGTTGATGATATTATCTTTGGTTCACCTAACAAAGCTTTCAATGAGGAATTTGCCGCTCTCATGACCTCAAAGTTCGAGATGTCTTCCATGGGAGAGTTGAAGTTCTTTCTAGGGTTCGAAGTGAAGCAAAGAAGAGAAGGAACCTTCATCAACCAAGCCAAATACACTCAAGACATTCTCAAGAGATTCAAGCTAAGTGACGTCAAGCCGGCTTCCACTCCAATGCCCACCAAGTGCCAACTTGACATAGATCCCAATGGTAAAGTGGTGGATCAAAAGTTATATCGCTCCATGATTGGATCCTTGCTTTACCTTTGTGCATCTAGACCAGATATCATGTTGAGTGTGGGAATTTGTGCACGGTTTCAAGCTGCACCTAAGGAAAGTCACTATGTGGCGGTCAAACGAATCTTTCGATATTTGGCTCATACCCCAAACTTTGGCTTATGGTACCCAAGAGGATCAAACTTCAAGCTTGTAGGGTTCTCGGATTCCGATTGGGCGGGAGACAAAGTGGATAGGAAGTCCACTTCCGGAGGGTGCCAATTCCTTGGTTGCTCTTTGGTAAGTTGGTCTTCCAAAAAGCAAAGTTGTGTGTCTCTCTCGTCCACCGAAGCGGAGTATGTAGCAGCCGGTAGTTGTTGTGCACAACTCCTATGGATGAGGCAAACTTTAAAGGATTACGGTGTCACTTGTGACAAAGTGCCTCTTTGGTGTGACAATGAAAGTGCCATCAAGATATCTCTCAACCCGGTGCAACACTTCAAGACGAAGCATATTGAGATTCGGTATCACTTCATCCGGGATCACATTAGGCGAGGAGAGATCGAGCTCAACTATGTCAACACTCATGATAGCCTTGCATATATTTTCATGAAGCCCTTGGATGAAGCAAGATTTCACGAGTTAAGGCATGAGCTAAATATCATTGATTCGAGCAATGTGGCTTGAACCCTTGCACACCCCACCACGCTCAATTTGTTGTCTAGTTTAGGTGTAGGCATGGACAAAGGGGGAGTGTTGTTCTCTAAATGAACTCTTCCTCCCCCCATTATGCATAAATTGATCAAGTCTTTCACTTTAGCCATTGTTGATGGTACTTGTGTTTCAAAGACGAGTTTTGGTCATGGGCCCAAGGTTAAAATCTTCGCGGCGCCATACCTCTTGACTCAAACATAGGTGGCCTCGGCCACCGCCCTCAGAGGTGTGTCTTGGCCGTTTGCTGGTGTGCTCTCCCTTCTTGCCTTTTTGTTTTTTTAGCTAAGCCATGTTGTTTGGTTGCCATGGTGTGCTGGGCGGTACTACCGCCCCCCAGTGCGGTACTACCGCTGAGGGACGGGACCAGGGGGTTATATCGGGGCAGGGGGGTTTCTTCTCCCCCATACCCATTCACTTTGCCCCCTCATTCCTCTTCCTCTCTCCAGCCTCGCCACGCCGCGGGAGGGCTCCGGCGGATCTTCGTCTCTGGGGCGTCCCTCTCCATTTCCTTCGGTGGAGTCGATCCCCACCTCGTTCTCTTGCCATGGATGCCGGTATTGCCCCCGTTCCTTCTCTCCCTTTGTCTCGTTTTCAGATCTTGCTTCTTAGGGGGAATGGTGGTTGCATCTCTAGATTTTTTGCTAAATCTAGGCTTGAGTAGGTTGGAGAAGGCAACTAGACTATCTAGATTAGAGTTTGGTAGGAATATTTTTGAATTTGGCAGGCCGGTAGTGCCGGATCTGACCACGGTAGTAGGAAACCGCTGTTTCCCCGCCTCGAGCGGTACTACCGCTCTCGTTGGAGCGGTACTACCGCTTGACCTCTTTGGAGCGGTACTACTGCTTGGGCGGTACTGCCGTGGGCATGTCATGGTACTACCGCTGCCTGCCAAGTTCCATCATGTTCCTGCCTTACCTTGATCCTTTTGTTGTGTTTGTTGGCTTATGCTCGTTCTTTCTGGTTGTTTTGCGTGTTCTTGTGTTTGGCTCCAGGTGATGAACATCCTGAGCATCAAGCTCGCCGTATCAACCCCGGGCGTGCAACGTCAAAGTGCTACTGCACCTCTGAGCCAGCCGGTGGTTCCTCTAGCACCCAACCGCCACCAGCAGGTGCATCCGCAAGTGCTCCTCCACCTCCTCAGTAGTCGAAGAGATCCGCCAACAAGCCAAAAGGAAAGATTGTGACTGAGATGACTGCCAAGGAGTTTTGGGAAAGGCGTCGCCGCAATCCCTATGAGGTGGACCAAGATCCCACTTTGGTCAACCGCCCGTTCTGGAACCGATTTCAGTTTGCCATCTATTTTGATGTGATCAAGGCCAAGAAGAATCTCTATGTTGATGTTCGCTCCATCGACACTGATGCCATGGAGAAGGACCCTGAGTACTTTGGCGAAGCCCTTCAAATGTGCACTCAGCTGAACATTCTCAGGATCATGCAGTTCAACAAGGATTTCGATGCAGATTTGGCGGCTCAATTCTTTGCTACCGTTCATCTTGGAACAGATGCCGACAAGACTCTGACTTGGATGACCAATGGCAAATTGCTTTACGTCAAGTGGAAGGCCTTCATGGAGTTACTTGATGTGGAAGATCGCGGGCTTGAGACTTCAGTAGGTTTCCGCCCTCACCGCAATACTACATCCACTCACAAGCAAGCCCTTTGGCCCTACTGCAGTGTGAAGGTTCACCCAATGACTAAGAAGGAAACCTATGAGTTGTCTCCGTATCTGGACATTCTTCATCGTGTCTTCCGTGAGACTCTCTTCCCTCGCATCGGGAATCTGGATATGGTCCACTCATATCTCGTGGACATACTTCTTTTCTGTCAGCATGAGAAGGAAGCAAACACTGGAGAGAGCCTGGATATTTCTCATGTTATGTGGCTGAACTTCTCTCTGTCGTTTCTGAGCGCAAGTGCCCGATATATGGTTCATTCATCATGAGGCTCATTGAGAGGGCCTGGGCACAAATCTATCCCAGAGTGATGCTAGAAACTGGAGACTTGGTTTCCCATGAGATCAAGCGTCTGAGGAAGAAGGACAATTGGGGCACCCCAGCGCCTAAACCCGAGGGTCCGTCTGCTGTTGTTGTTGCTGCTGCCATGGAGACCGAGGGTGGGGCTGCCACTGATGATCACAAGGAGGACTTTGGGCCCTCTAGTGCAGAACCTTCATGGGCGAAGAAGTTTAAACGCAAGATGAAGAAGCTTTTCTACATGGAGTCTCATGGTCAGTACATGACTCATGTGGCGGAGAAGCATGCCAGGGTGCGCCACAAGGAGCTCATGCGTCACCTGGGAGCGACAGTTGCCAGTGGTTCTGAGGGACAGCTCACTGAAGAGAAGGAATGGATTCATCAGCATTGCCCTTGGACCGACTCCGATGCCGAGCAGTTTCTGACCAACGACGGAGATGCAGACGATCATGCTGAGATGTGATGTTCGAGATCCTCAGCTTGCCATCACCTGGAGTCGTAGCGTCGCTCTTTGCCCTTTTGGTGTCTCGATGCCAAAGGGGGAGAGAGTGTAGGGATTTGTGTTGTTGCCGTGCTTCGAGTGTGTCTTTGTGTCGTCTTGTGTTTTCTTGTGTGTTCTCTTGTTGTCTTTGTTTGGTGCCTGTGAGACCTAAGTTCTAGACATATGGTGTGAGACATATGCTCCCTATCGCTACCTTATTACTTATGTCTATTCAGTACTGTAGTATATTATGAGTTGCATGCTTGTCCTGTTTTATACTCTTCTCTCATATATCATGTGCTTGGAATTGTTGGACTATAAAATATAGGGGGAGTGTTGATCCGGATGTGTGTGTCTTGCTTTCCAAATGCTCCTCTAACTAGGTGCACACATTCAGGGGGGGCGTCTATATTTTGTAGTTCTTAGTTTTCTTACTTTTATATCTTTTCCTTGTGCAAATCCCTAGTTGTCATCAATCCACCAAAAAGGGGGAGATTGTTGAGGCATATCTCTCTCGAGGTAGTTTTGGTGATTGATGACAACATGTTTGCGGACTAATCATGTGCTTTGAGTAGTTCACAGATCCATCCTTGGCACGAGACGTTTTCTTCCCTTCAGAGTGTCATTCAAGACGGTGTAGCTCTTTCGTTTCTCTTTCGGTGGACTAGTTGCGTAGAGGGCACCGTACTATCAAGAGGGGGTCCGCTGGGGTATTGCTTGGGTGGAATCAACACGTAAACATCATCTTCTCACCCTCAGAGCTCTTCCACTTCATTGGAGAGATCTCTTCTCTTTCTGTGTCCTGTCTGTGTTCCAGCGGTAGTACCGCGCAACCCAGCGGTAGTACCGTTGAGGAGTCACAAGCGGCAGTACCGCTCCACAGCGGTAGTATCGCCGGTGACTCGACAGCAGTACTACCGCTGGCCTGCCTGGCACCACCGCCTCGTCCTCAGCCTCGACGGGGAGATCTTCTCTCTCTCTCTTGTCTGTGTCCCAGCGGTAGTACCGCACTACTAGCGGTAGTACCGCCGAAGGGTCACAGGCGGCAGTACCGCTCCGCAGCGGTAGTACCACCGGTGACCCCGCAGCTGTACTACCGCTGGGCTGTCTGGCTCCTACCGCCTCGACTCGAGAGCTCCTTTTCTCGTGTCAGGTTTTGCGGCACTAGTTGCGGCAGTAGTGGCGGTAGTACCATTTTGGAGTGGTAGTACCGCCCTTACCACCACGATAGTACAGCGCTGGGTCCAGATCCCTGCTGCTCTTCTCTGTGCGGTAGTACCGCTAGCTAGAGCGGCAGTACCGCTGGCTCAGCGGTAGTACCGCCCCCCTTTAGCGGTACTACCGCCCTGTGCGGGGCTGGTTGGTGGGGCAACGGTTGGATTGTTGCCCCCACTATAAAAGGGGGTCCCCTTCTTCCCCTTTGACCTACCTCTTCCCCCTCAAGCTCCATTAATGCTCAAGCTCCATTAATGCTCCAAGCTCCATTTTCGCCCGATCTATCTCTCTAGCCAATCAAACTTGTTGATTTGCTCGGGAGTGGTTGAGAAGGCCCCGATCTACACTTCCACCAAGGGATTTTTGATTCCCCCACTCATCCCTAGCGGATCTTGTTACTCTTGGGTGTTTGAGCACCCTAGACGGTTGAGGTCACCACGGAGCCATAGTCCATTCTGGTGAAGCTTCGTGGTATTGTTGGGAGCCTCCGATTAAGTTGTGGAGATTGCCCCAACCTTGTTTGTAAAGGTCCGGTTGCCGCCTTCAAGGGCACCAATAGTGGAATCACGGCATGTCGCATTGTGTGAGGGCGTGAGGAGAATACGGTGGCCCTAGTGGCTTCTTGGGGAGCATTGTGCCTCCACACCGCTCTAACGAAGACGTACTTCCCCTCAAAAGGAAGGAACTTCGGTAACACATCCTCGTCTTCACCGGATCCACTCTTGGTTATCTATTACCTTTACTTGTGCAAGCTCTTTAGTGTTACTTCTCTTGCTTGCTTGTATGCTTGTTGTTATTACATCATATAGGTTGCTCACCTAGTTGCACATCTAGACAACCTACTTTGATGCAAAGTTTAATTTGGTAAAGAAAAGTTAAAAATTGGTAGTTGCCTATTCACCCCCCACCCTAGTCAACCATATCGATCCTTTCACCCCTGCAGGGAAAAAACATCTATCGATAGCCTGTCCTATGGTAACGGACACTTGGAGTTGTATCCCGATCAATACAACTAGAACTGGATACTTGTGATGAGAAATGAATTGTGGATGAGAAATGGATAGTATGGCTCTGGGATTGCTTTCTCGCAGGGAGTCGAGAAAGGATCTCTGGCCGAGGTTGATAACACTACTTCTACTTTACTTTATGCTACTCTACTCCCTCCTGTTGCTGCAAGATGGTGGTTTCCAGAAGATGCTAGTCATCGATAGGATTAAGCCTTTCCTCTATTCTGGCATTCTGCAGTTTAGTCCATAGATACAACCCATTTCCTTTGATACAGATGCATGCTTAGTTTACATCTGATGTAAGTCTTGTGAGTACTTTGGATGAGTACTCACGGCTGCTTTGCTACCTCTTTTCCCCCATACTCGATTGTTGCGACCAGATGACGGATCTCAGGAGCCAGATGACATCACTGATGACTACTGCTACCCCGAGGGTGCCTACTACTACGTGACGGCTGCTGACGACTTGGAGTAGTTAGGAGGCTCCCAGGCAGGAGGCCTTGCCTTTCGATCGTTGTTGATTTTGTGCTAGCCTTCTTAAGGCAAACTTGCTTAACTTATGTCTGTACTCAGATATTGTTGTTTCCGCTGACTCTTGTGTATTCGAGCTTATGTATTCCAGCCCTCGAGGCCCCTGGCTTGTAATATAAAGCTTGTATTATTTTAATTTGTGTCTAGAGTTGTGTTGTAATATCTTCCCGTGAGTCCTTAATCTTAATCGTACACATTTGCGTGTATGATTAGTGTACGGTCAAATCGGGGCGTCACACCGGGCGGGAAGCCAAGAAGGGGAGGCGCGAGCCTCCTGGGCGGCTGGGCTCCGGGATCCGACCGGCTACCGGTGAGGTCGCGGGGAACGACGAGGCGCTAGGTGTCGGGGTCGGACAGGGGAACTGACGACGAGGCGGCTGTGCGAGGGGCATGAGGTTCTCCTCGAAATGGACAGAACGTGGTTGCGTTCCTTTTCCTCATGGATTGCGTTAGTGGGCCGGGTTTTTTTTCTCTAGTCTAGTTAGAGACATAGGTATATAAGCATATCTAAAATCCCAGGTGGGCCGCGGCCTACCCTGGCCATCCTGTAGATCTGCCCCTGCTTATGATATAAATGAGACACGTATTATCATGCAAAAAAACAAACTACCTCTTCCTCTTCCTTCCCCGAGCGCACCACATGCCTATTTTGTTTCAACGAACGCTGCCTCTGCGTTCATTGGGTTTCCAAAGCGCTTGTTTCAATGATCCGATTGAGGAAGGACTACGGCGCCACTTTCGGCCCGATATACACGCACTGCCTCTTCCTTCCTCGTTCTCCCTAGAATCCATGCCTGCACTAGAGGCACTCCACTGGAATCCTCCGCGGTCGCCGCCCTCCCTACGACCCTACCTCCCTCCCTCTAAGCGGCAACTCCTCAAACCAATCCAGGCGATTCCTCGATCTAGTCCACGTCGTCTCCGTTTCTTGCCGCTGTAAGGACTAAGGAGGTACTCCCTCCCTTCCTAAATATTTGTCTTTTTAAAAAATTTAAATGAACTATCACATATACATGTATATAGACATAATTTAGATTTTAGAATGTAGATACACTTATTTTGCTCCGTATGTAGTCACTTGTTGAAATCTCTAAAAAGACAAATATTTAAGAAAGTGCTTTGGAAGTTGGATCATTGAAAAAAAAAACCGAGGCAGTCCCCAAATGATTCTTATGATATAAATGAGACACGTATTACCATGCAAAAAGAAAAAACTAGCCACATTCCGACAGACGCCAATTGGATGTGTACCCACTGAAAGTCAGTTTTCAATCAATGGGATCGCCAGAAGGGGTTTGCATTCCAACCTGCTTGTCCTATGCAAGTGCACCTGAAGTACTAAATTATGATCTATAGCGAACTGATATAACAAACAGCTACTGAAAGTGCAATTTCACAGCGTCCAATACATGCAGAGTTCAGGTTCAAGTTGGCACCATACTATGAATCCAGCACACAGTACACGAAGCAGACGTACAGAACGTAGCTAAGAGACCGAACATAACACCGAACATAACTTGTTTGCAAGCACTACATTATTATCTTCATCACAGGACATACCAAAAACAAGGAGGTCATGGAGAACAAATCCATGGAAAATTATTAGGCCGGTGCTTCATGTTGGAAAGACATTCAGCTTCTCTTGTTGGCGTAGTCATCTTCATCCTTGCTGAAGTCGTCGTCAAGAAAGTCATCCTGGCCCTCGCTTCTCTTGGTGTCCGCATCACCCTCCCCAGCACCATCCTCCTTGCCACCAACATCAAATTTGAGATCCTTCAGCAGGTCATCGAGCTTACCAGGGGGCAGATCAACAGGGGCATCGTTCGCGTAGCTGTCGTTGCCTGCGCCGAAGTTTCCACCTCCAAATGCAGGAGGTGCACCACCCCCTTGATTCAGGCTATCGCCGCCATAGTTGTTGGCAGGAGCAGCATTGTATCCACCACCACCAACCCCTGTGAAACCAGCATCACCCCCATAGCCACCTTGCCCGCCTTGAGGGGCACCATAGTTCCCCCCACTGTTGTACCCTGAATTATAATTGCCACCACTGTTGTATCCACCACCGCCGCCACCTCTGCCTCCACCTCCATATCCACCACCTCCGCTGTACCCTCCACCACCACCATAGGAACCACCCCCTCCACCGTAACCACCGTCAGCACCGCCATAGCCGCCGCCGCTGCCGTAGCCACCCCCACCACCAAAACTTGGACGACTACCACGGTCATGAGCATAGCTCACCCTCACTATCCGACCCTGCAGATCCTGGTACAGCAAAAGGAAAGATGTTAGAAAATGAACCAGCAGGCTAGGATTATAGAAGACTGATCAAGATAATAACAAAATAATCAGATGGATATCACAGAAGCAAACAGGCACAAAAAGAAACGAGCTGCATAACCAGTGTACAATTTAAAAAGACTGATTCAGCTGATAGCACAAATTAACCTCAACAGGATCGCATGCCAGCCTCCAGGAAGAAAAATACAACACATAGAAAAACACGCCAGAGTGTGCATGAGAAAAGAATAATAAATCAAACAGAACAGTAATACATCCATTGCGCAAGTAAGCTGAAAAGTTAACACACAACCTCTATGAGACCAAAAATTATACTGATGTTTGAAGTCCAATCTTAAACCAACTTCACGCTACAGCATATAGGACCAGATGATGACAGGAACAGAAATATTCTGTTATAAAAGATGCAGACTGACTAGCAACATGATAAGACCATAATGTTAGAGAAACATAGTCGTCTTTTGAGCAAGTCGATGGTTTTATCCCATCACCCTGACCAACACAAATGGCTTGTTCACCAACATAATCTCTCCTGCCTACCGTCCTCAACACTATATGCTCCTATTCAATATGCCTTGACAACATTTAGCACATATGACCAAATACTGTCCATTGCTGCCTTAATAGCAAGGCAACACCATTCTGCATTCATCACGTAAAAGCATGCCACATTCAAGCTGCATTAGCTAAATAGAATTTTGCAAGGAATACAACCGCAAAACTTCTGCTAAATTTTCGATCCTAAGAACAAGTTGCCAAGAGCTGACTGTCCGGCTGATGACACAGGCAATGGCATGCCTCAGTTAGGAAAACTGTGGTTTGTTGCTCAAGGGGCATAAAATTTTCAGACCATGAATCAACAGCTAGTAAGCTACATAACAGTTGGAAATGACAGGGAAACATACAAGACACAGTTACAGTGGCCAGCAAATTGTGCTAGTCCTAGAGTGTATTTGTGGCTTTGCCTCCCTGTAACTTAAAGGACCACTGCACAAGCTGAGATACTACGAAGCATATTTCTGAATCATATTTTGATTTCTAGTGCATCAACATATCAAAATATATTTGCTTATCTGCGAACGTAATTCCGGTGAATGCAAATAACAGGAAATATATACAGTAATTAGGTTCTGTAGTAATCAACCATGTTCAATTTCTCAAATATGTTACTATATATACCATTTAAAAAGATAAAAGCAGTCAGCTTTATTTCTTGGATACACAATAACTTAAGTTTTTACCATAGCCTATTCACATGTCAAGTGTGAACATTATCTCCAAAAGCACTGATAAGTACAAAAATGCTAGCGCCCCTTTGATTCAGGAGTTTCATATGAATTTTGGTGGATTGTAATCATTCAAAACTTATCCTGTGTGCTTGATTTGTAAGATTATAGTCCATAGGAAATTTTCACAAGAATTCTTTTCATAGAAAAGATCCATTGACAAAAAAATCACTTGCAAAGAATCTTATGTTTATTTTACAGTCTAATCATGATGTCTGACCCTACTGGTATGAAATGGGAACATTGCAGTCCTATCTCACAGCAGTTAGATCCATAAAACAACAAACTCCTACAAATTTCATCCTTAATTAGAGACAAACCGGCTAGACGGTTGGACCAAAACTTTCAGCAACATAATAACCAGTTTTATGGGAATAGCAGTCTGTTATAGACAGCAAATGTAAAGGTAGTGTCATAATGTTATTCGGCAGCAAACATATTTTTCCAGTATTATAATGCAATAGTGTAGAAATATGCTATTTTCAGATAAATATAACCTTTCCCATAGAACCAATCATGATCGCCAGACATTATGAAAAGAGACAGCAAATAAATATTCTCAATCTCCGGCGACATAGCTAAAATATCTTATGTACAGGTGGTCATCAAGCCACTCCGTCAAGGCAAGTCGCACGGCTAGAATTGATAGCTGGGTGACCAGAGTTGGAAATGGTCAGGGTTGGGCCACTGGCACATCAACTAGGTCATTGGATGTGATACTCCCAATAAACACCACCCCCAGCTATCACACGCGACCACCCCACACTGATTCCTCTCATCACTACCCTGCCGCTAACTCCCACATCATTTCCCTCTTCTCCTACTTGACCTCCCTCACTGGTGAACACAAGTTGTTCACCTCCTGCCAACTAGACAATGAATAATCAACAGCTTGGTAGTGGAATTGCGAACTTCCAATTTCCCATGAAATAGACTAAAAACGATAGCTTGCTTTTGACTTGACGCGTCACAATTAGTTATTTTGTTTATATTACACATAACAAGCTGTAAAAGTAATATGGTGTCAAGTATGCTTATGGTATTACTGAATTCTGATTTTCTATGACACCTTCATTATAAGGTGAAACACAAAAAGAACTACTTATAGAAGCAAATGCATCTTCCACATACTGCGGTATATGAAACAATAAAACATCCAAGACCACAATGCATGGTCCTTAATTCGGACGATCCCTGGATTAGCTTGTGCTGAATCGCACAACCTTTAATAATTAGTATGGCAATGTAGGTCATATTCCAGAACAGTGCTACCTATGTATGTAGGTTAATAAATGGTATCCACGCAAAAAACAAGAAACTCATAATTTTGCTTTGTGTTCGACCGCAACAAAAAACAAGACTTTGCGCTACCACTTAGGGTTCCAGCAATTAAACTGTTACAGCCACAGATCAGCAAGCATATGAAGGACAAGGATAAGGCATTTACTCTTGTCTAACCAGTGACAGGACTCAATTACCCAACAAGGTAGAAATGCTCTGATGCTTAGTTTAGCCTTGGGATATTTCAATGACTTGAACTGGTGACTACTAAAATAGTCTCTTAACTCATAGGAATCTAATCTGATCACCTAATTTTTATTGTTGTCAAGATAATCTACTAAATCACAAGACTTTAGCCTCCAAAAAAATACACCGCACACAACATACAAGCTACAGTTAGATGATTCATGATTCGGTACTAAACAATGCTTAGAACCGGAACAAGAAAAGAAAAAGCAAAGTATGAGGTTCACCTTCCCATCCATTCCGGTGATGGCAGCTCCAGCCTCCTCTGCCGAAGTGTAGGTCACGAAACCAAACCCCCTTGACCTCCCAGATTCACGGTCCATGATCACCTTGGCTGAACAAATATGACAGAATTAGTACGCAGGATCACATCTTCTACATCAATGAGAAACGGTGGAAACAGGACAGGAACATACATTCCACGACTTGGCCGTAGTTGGAAAACGCATCCGCGAGGCTCTGGTCATCGGTGCCGTACGAGATGCCTGCAAGGACATAACGAATCAGGGCGGCACAATCTAATGGAAGGGCTTCCCCCCAACCAGAAAATCTTAATCTCGAGGCGCGAGGGAAAGAGATGGGCGGTTGGGAAGGGAGAGCTCCGGCGAACCTCCGACGAAGACCTTGGCGGAGGACATGGACCGGACCGCCTGGAGCATCGCCGAGCCGGAGCCCGCGGATCGCTTGAGGACATTCCCGACCTTCTGCAGGAACGCCATCCTTCCGAGACCCCTGCGAAATAGCCGCGGATTTCAGATTGGATCGGATTGGATTGCCGGGCGCGCGCCGACGGATCGTGCAGGTCAGCGGGGTTTAACCAGTCCCTGGATCTGGGGGGAGGCGAGCTCGTACCTCGAAATCTAATGGAGGAAGGTTGCGGGCGCGGTGGAGAGGGCGGGGACGGGACGTCGCGGCGAGGAGGAAGAGAGGGGAGCCGCGGTGGCGGCGATGGGTGGCGGAGGGGTTAGGGTTTGGGAGCGGGAGGGGGAGCGGGGCGGCGGGAGCCTGTAGGGCTTCAGGCGTACGGGGCCGGTGAATGGGGAGCGGCTCCGTTTTAGATTGGATTTTCCCCCTTTTTTGCGGGCGATATTCTCCGTTCAAGAAGTAAATGATAATTGTAGTTTTCCTCTCTCCTTTTTTTTTTGCATGGATTGTGGATTTTCACCAAAGTCTTGGGAACTGTTTAAGAATAGTTCAAAGTAGTGTATGCATATGTAGAAATATTTTTTGTCCAAATTCATACTCTCTCCGTCCCGAGTTACTTGTACTAACAAAAATGGATGAAAATTGATGTATGTTAAACTAAAAATACGTCAGGAGGCATCCATTTTTAAGACAAGTAGTTGCGGACAAAGGGAGTAGTTCTCTTGCACATTTTACGTTAATTTGGATATGTGGAAGATCAAGATCAATTGACCAGGAAGAGTTGAATAGGAGATAGTTAAGATTGCTCTATCCCACGAGCCATGTATATATCCTATGAAACACTTCATGTCTTGTGTTTATATCGTATCCATACTCATATGGATATATTTGTCAATGACACATATCGATGACATGGTGATGGGAAGTAGGGTACAAAGAATGAATATTGAGAGACGAGCATCTTGTCGTAATTTCAGACATAAGTCTTCAACATATTCTCCAAACAAATAAATGTGTCTAGATATGAACCATGTAGGTTTGTATGGCATGTGTTTTGTCTGTCAGTATCGTTTACTCCTACAGTTAGCGGTGTGCTTGTTTTATCATGGATTAAGTCTTTTGTGCAACGTTAACAGCATATTAATCCATTAGAATTGACTTCAAAATGTCCATTATGTTTTTCCAACAAAAATGCCATTATGTAATGACATCGGCTACTTGAACATAGAGTACATATATAGAAAAATTAATTAGTTTAATTTTCATTGAATCGTCATATCCTATGACAGAATCCGCCTATATTGCATAAGGCCTACACAAATGCTTAGAGCAAGTGCCTACCACATTAGTAGGTCTATGAACAAAATTAACAACACATATATAGTTGTTTAGGTTATCGTTGTAATATTCACCTTATCTACTGCCTCTATAAAAGCACGAAAGAGCATATCTAACTCATAATCTGAACCATCTATACAAAACAAAATCTAAAGGTCCAAAACCTATCAATGCTGAGCACCAACCATGTTGAGCGCACTACTGAGCCATTAATGCCACCCATCAACCCCTAATCTCGTAACCCTTCGTTATCGTCATAACTCCCTCACCGACTGCCCCACACATGTTGCCTCCCAATCCCCCGCCGCACTCTTCCTTCAAGCCATCGGATGACCGGCGCACGCCGCTTCCCTACTCCATTGCCTCTCGCATCTAGCCATCATCCTGTCCTACGAGAGGGCCACCGTCCTCTGCTCTGACATTGCTCTTCTACTCTGAGCCCCCAACCCGAACCACGCGTCAATGCCCAACCTAGCACCGCCGCTAAGGTCTTGCATGGAACCACACATGTGGCCACCCAGCCCCGTTGAGGTACAGGCGAGAACCGTCTCCACAATGACTGAGAAGATGGGACACTAAAATGATCGGTATGGTCGACTAGAAAGGGATAGAATAGGCGAGTAACAATTTTTAACTTCGTTTGCAATTTTTAGGCTCGATAATAAAATATGTTATCTAGATATGCAATTAGGTGGAGCAACCTATATGACAAGCACAACAAACAGGAATTGCAAGCTAAAAGTGAACACAAGATAATAAGCCTGCACAAAGTAAAGGATAGAAGTAATCACAAGTGGAGTAGATGATGTGTTTCTGAAGTTCCCTCCTTCGGGGGGTACGTATTCGTTTGAGGGGTGTGGAGGCACGATGCTCCCCAATAGCCACAATGGTTCACCCTATTCTCCTCACTCCCTTGCACCATGCATGGTGTCATGAATCCACTAGCGGTACCCTTCAAGGCGACAACTGAAACCTTTACAAGCAAGGTTCGGGCAGTCGCCACAACTTAATTGTAGGCTCCCAACACCACCATGAAGCTAGGGTGCCCAAACACCCAAGAGCGACAAGATCCACGGGAGAATGATGGGGGAATCAAATTTCTTTGATGGAAATGTAGATCTAGCTCTCCTCCCTCGATCACTAGCAAATCAACAAGTTTGGTGGCTAAAGAATGAGATCGACAAGATAGAGCTTAGGGCATCAATGGAGGAGAGAGGGGGACAAGAGGTAGGTGGGAGGAGGAAGAACCTCCTCCTTAAATAGCTCCACCAAAATGCAACTGTCATGTACAGAAAATGCACAAGGTGATACAACTGCTTCGGAGAGGTACAACCGTCCAAGTCCCGTAAAACAATCTGTAGGGTCCAAGTAGTACAAACGCATCATGTAAAAGGCGTTTCCAAGGCCTAAGCGGTACAACCACTGGGGCCAATGGTGGTACCGGTTATTCTTTAAACTAGAAAATTCCCCGCGCGTTGCAGCGGGAATTTTGAGTAAATAATTTGCAAAGAAAAAAATGTCAACGATATTGTATACATGTTATATAATGTACTAAAGTGGAAGCGTCATATGCATTATTAGTGCATCACTTGATGATTCAGAAACATGATAATAAATTTTCAGGTCCTAAAAAACCATGAGTTGTTAAAATTCATAACACATTTACATACACCACGCTTACATACTTCTTCCAATACATAACAATAAAATGAGCATGTTGCATTCGTTGATATTCTGCACATGCATATGTTCATTTTGGCAATAACTAAATGTTATTGTTAGAGTATATTTGGTAGTTGTAGATATTCATATCGTAGACTGCCATATGTATCCGGGGTTGCCTTGCACCCCAAGTCATGTACTCTTATATATACCGACCGAGGCCTCAATGCAATACAATCAATCCATCAGTTATACCAATTCTATCTTTCTATATGGTATCACGAGGTTAGGTTCGGATCCTTGGCCACAAAACCTAATTCTTCCGCTGCTTCTCACGCACCCCTGTTCTTCTCGCGCCACCGGCCGTCCACCACGGTGCGCAATCGGCGCGCCCTCACGACGGCTTAGTAGCGCGCCCCCGGGGAGGTTCCCTATGATCTCCGCTGGGGGCAGCGCCCTCCTCTGCGGCGGATCGAGTTAATCCGCCGTCGTCTCGCGTCCAGCAGTAGCAGATCGACGTGTACCTCATCATCCGTCATGGAGGCCGTCGACGACGACCCCGATTCGCGCCGCCGTGGTGGCAGCCGCGATCTCCTTGCGGCGCACACGTCCTTCGCCGCGCTGCCGTGGTGGCAGCTAGGGCTTCCGCGGGTGCCCTCCACTCGTCGTCGACCGGTCCCGTGGCGGCGCCGTCCCTCCACCCGGCCATCTTCCTCTGTCTCCCACCACGGGCTCCTGATGGTAGGTGGCGGGCAGAGAAAAGAGGCTGAGGGGTCTGTTCTACGTGCAACCTGGAGGTTTACACGAAGATTTGTTGATGTTGATTTCTTTTTGGTAGTTTCTCTGATTTTTTTTACTCGATCACTGATCGAGATTGAGTCGCCCACCGCCCGTCGAGCGCACGCCTCTACTTCGACATCACCACCGGCTGTTCTTCTCCAACACCCGTATCGTCCGGGCTGGTGTGTGGTGCGCGTCGGGGCACCACCCGCAGCGCCGCCAGGCTCCTCTGCAACACGGTCCCCAAGCCGGTCGTCCCCGACTTCTCCGCCATGACTCCAATCTGCGCAGCATCATCGTCCGTCGTCTCACACGTGCGTCGTCGGTCTGATCAACTGACCGGCGTACGGTCGCGACACGTACGGATTTGGGATGAGTGTCTTCAGTACGCGTGCATCTCCACCGACACGAGGGTTGCGGCTGCATCGTTTGCAGCGCCGTTCTCCCTGGTCCTCTCCGCCGTTGCATCTTCATCGCCGTCGACTACGTCCTCGACATCGTCTACGACTACGTCAGTGCGCGCCTTGTGCGCGTGGTCTTCATCAAGTTGTTCGAGTTCTTCGCCGTCTCCTTCGAGCTCCGCCGCCGCATCATCTGGATCATCAGGCCTTGCACCAGATCGTCCGGGTTCACCTCTTCGCTTCGTCCAGCACCACCTCGTCGTCAGCGTCGCCGTCTCGTTCTTCCCCTTCGTCTACTCCGACAACTGCGGGCTGCATCGGCATCTTCTACCCCGCCATTGTGCGCCTGCGACCGTCGTGGAGGCCTTCTCTGCTGGTCCCTCAGACGACAACGCCTGGTGTGTACCCTCCCTCGCACGTCCGGTATTGGCAACACCGGTGCGCGCCATCGTCCCTGAGGTGTTTTTGGGCCAGGCAAACCCGAGAATGTCTCGCATATCGGCTCCTGACTGCATCGACTTCGGCACCAACCCCCTTTTCGACTGCCTCGACGTGTCGCCGTCTTCGTCTTGGTGGCTTCCCCTTTGCGCCACCATCCTCACGGCGCCTCCTCGAGCACCCGCGGCTTCCTGAGCGGCTACTTACCCTCGGCAACCTTGACAGCTCCACGTCGACCACGGCTACCCTACGCACGGCATCCTTGACCATGGCTATTCACCCTACAGCTCGGCTTCCTCGACATCGGCACAAAGGGCTACCATCCGCATGAGTTACTCGCCGTTGTTTCGCTCCAGTCGCAGCGTCTGCACCGCACCGCCGTTCCAACTGCGGGGGGATGTTAGTCTGTGGGCTCCCGCCTTCGGCTTCTTCTCCAGTCTCATCGTCTGCGGTGCTCCCGCTGTGACTGCGGGGGGATGTTAGAGTATATTTGGTAGTTGTAGATATTCATATCGTAGACTGCCATATGTATCCGGGGTTGCCTTGCACCCCAAGTCATATACTCTTATATATACCGGCCGAGGCCTCAATGCAATACAATCAATCCATCAGTTATACCAATTCTATCTTTCTATAGTTATCCCTGAAGTACAGTTGGCAACTTGCAAACTTGATGGATCACCAAACAGATCATACCGCCAAGTGATGGAACAGCAAACAGTATTATGTGAAATAATAATTCAAACAAATAGTTCAATATTCAGTTAACATGACCACAGAGGTTAAATATCCAACTTAGTAAGCTATCATCCAGCATGCTGGAGATACAACCATTCATCTTTCTCTAAAATAATGTACAGTTTAAGTGCAAAACCTCAATACAATAGTCAAATCGTATCAAGCTTTAGTATCTAGAACACAATATATATAATTCAAGCTTTGCATCAGCCAATACATGAATTTTCCAAGACAGACAACTGATGTAGTTCTACGTACAACAATTTTTAAAATTTTAAATCTCTGAATTTAAGAACCAGACTGCAAAAACAGGATGGTGGGGCAGAATCAAAACAGACTCTGCGACGAAGAGGCTGCAGGGAGAACCTGGTATGGAGACTTGGAGAGGGGAGGAGACATCTAGGGCTGCAGACCTGTCCCGGCAAACACGGACGACACCTGCAGACGATGGCTGATGGGTGTCGACAATAAATAAAGACTTCAAATTCGTTCCACCATCTTGCAAGATAGTTTATCAGGAATCAGCTCGATTCGGGGAAGATGGTTTGGAGAAGAAGACGGCCCATATTGCCTGAATATTGAAGAAGAAGACTCATATTGCCTGAATATTGGTGATGACATGTGACAGGCTTAGAGAGGGGTCTGACTTGAGAAGAAAAAGACCCGTCTGATTTTTTTCCATGACTTACCTGAAGAATGAGAATAATCGCATGAGTGCTTCTCTGATAGAACTCGCTACCAGCTACCTCCTCCCTTCGTTCCATCCAGGCGGCCTGTCGTCTCTATGCGCTGCCAGGATGAAGTAGCGCGTCGCTCCGCTGGCAATTTGGAGGCTTGCTACCTCGCCGCCTCAGCACGTCTCCCCGCCGTCGACCTGCAGTAGGCTCCTCTATTAGACCAAAAGCTTGACAATGTTGTTGGCCAGCAGAATATGATAAAATCGAACGGAAATTTTGCAGATGTTCTGACCCGGTGGAGATTGAAAGTTAAGCCTCACCGAATCTATTTGCCACCTCTCTCTGGCTCGACCCCCTCAAAAAACACTCCCTTCTCGGGCACACTCTGCCATGGACGGCCATGCTCCTCTGTCTTCTCTCTCCCCCACAACCGTTGTGGACTGGTGAGCTTAGGAGGTCACACCGGTGACAGATCTGTTAGGCGCACCAAGAAGATAAGAGATCTCAGAAGATAAAGCGTTGGGGAGGCAGGACTGATTGGGAATTAAAGGTGGAAGGGGAAGTGAAAGGGAAGGGAGGCGGACTGATTGAAAATTAATGTTGAAGGGAGGCGGAAGGTAGACATGAACTGAACCAAACAGACCGAAAGTATGTCCCAGTTTTTTCACTAAAACTCTGACCGGAACATATTCGCTTGTAAGAATCATAATGAAACGTGACTGTTTGAGTGTGTTTGCTTGCTGATGTGGCAGGATTGCTGACTTGGATATGCTGCATGTCAAGAGAATTAGGTTAGTGGGGATGAACTATTTAGGTATTATAGATATCTGGAACAACCGCTCTAGCACCGCCCAAAGTGCCACTGCCAGACCCGAGAAAAAAAGAGGTGGTAGTTGGGTTGGTACAAGAGCTAGTAGTACCACTCCAGGACAAGGAGTGATACAAACACACTTGCGTCTGGTACAGTTCCCTGGTTGTGCCCCGGTTGCCCCACTCCACAGAGGGAGAGGTACAACCGCTTGGGTGGTTTCTACCAGATTGAATTTTGGTCTCTCTTCTCGAACGGTTAGGGAGGTAAATATGGGTGAAATATGTATTTTGTGTATGTGTTTTTTATTCCACCCGTACCTTTCGACGCGAACCCCCTCTTAACAGTACAGATTTCCTACAACCAAAGAAATAAAAGCGTCAAAAATGTCGTCTTCACTCTTTTCCTTCCATAGGGGTACATAACCGTCTTGTGCCATATAAAATGTGCATGTGTAGCTCATGCACATGGTTAGTCCGCAAATTTGAGTTGTAATCAACACCAAAACACTTAAGACAGAAAATGTCCTTCAACCACCACCGAGGTGTCCCTCTTTAACCGCCAGTCCGTACCGGAGACTCTAACCTGTTGTAGATTCACAGCTCCAACGAAAAACAGGCAATTAGACCTCCCTCCCCTCTACTTGTTCGGGATAAGGGACTTGATATGTGAACTTTCGCAAGCACATGATTCGTACTTTTTATGTGAGGCAGTTCTTTGCGATTCCCTTGTGCATATAAGCCTTTATTTGAGACACCACTTGCATTGCAAACAGAAGCTAAGCTGACTGAATTCAAAAGGACTTGCACCACGCAAATCTAAGAAATCAGACTCCAGTTTCCTAGCATGGTCAATCCAACAAAGGTAACAATTTACATGGCTAGGTAAGTAGGCGCATAAGATTGTTCTCTTGGAGGAATCAAATCTCAAATGTACCGGATTGAGCGATATAGTTCTTTGCTTGAAAGCTTTCAAGTCATGTCGTTTTGTGTGGTTAAGATTAATATTAATTTGTGAATCTAGTGTTATTTTCATTTTTTTCCAACTTTACCATCAGACTCAATGAGCCTATCACCATGTTCTTTATGGAGACATTTGATTGTCTTTGATCCGAAACATATTATACATGTGAGATGCCTGTGAACTAGGATCAATAAGAAAATTTCCCTCCGGGTTACATGTGTTGCACGTGCACGTTTACTAGTTCACTTAGTTGTACAATCCTATGGGTCCTTTTGGTTTTGAGCCAAAAAACGTTAAGGGCAAAAAAACTGATGTCGACCACATGATGCGCATATTAGGACGAGAGACAACTATTTGGCTTGCCAACACTTCAAAATGGCAGTATCACACACAATACATATAAAAAAGTATGACGCAAAGCACAATTATTAATTTTGGACCCTAATAGGAAAATGACTTTCTCTCCGTGGTGTCATAGGAGGAAACCATGCTTTAGGAGGCTCCCGCAAGCGAAAGATACTTTTCACATTGGGGAGCTCCCCCGAGCGATCAATGTCTAGCGACCATTCGCTCTGAGAGGGTATATAGTGAACCATTCCATTGTTCTATCGAAGCAAATGCATTGAGATTCGTGTGCAAAATACGATGTATTCAGAGGTTTTGGCCTTTTTGCCAACACAAAACGTTCCATAAGCTTTCCGTTAATTTCCGGGCACGTGGCGTCGGGATAGCCCAAGTTTTGGTAGCGAGAGAAGTTCTCTTGAAATCAGTGGTACAAGCTCTACCGACCTACTCTATGAGTTGTTTCAAACTCACAAAAGGTTTGTGCAAGAAACTTATTAAGACCATGTCTAAATATTGGTGGGCTGGATCACTTGACAAAAGAGGGATGCATTGGCAAGCCTGGGAAAAAATGGCAATCCCAAAGTCCAAGGGGGGCATGGGATTCAGGGATATGGAAGTATTCAACGATGCAATGTTGGCCAAACAGGCTTGGAGACTGTTGGAATATCCTGACAGCTTATGTGCGAGGGTTTTGAAAGGGAGGTACTACCCTGATGGTGAGTTCCTTTCTGCTAACTGCCCCGCAAGTGCCTCTCGCACTTGGAAGGCAATTATATGTGGGCGTGAGTTACTGAAAACAGGGCTCATTCGACGCATTGTCGATGGCATGAAAACGGAGATATGGCATGACAACTGGATTGAGGGCACAAGATCCATGCGCCCATTGGGAAGGCTCACTGATGAGCTGGTTCAGTTGGTTGGGGATCTATTGGATCCGGATACTGGTAAGTGGGAAGAGGAGATAGTACGTCAAGTATTCCTGCCACCAGACATTGAAGCTATACTGGCTATGCCGAGACCTAGACGGGGTGGAGAGGATATTTGGGCATGGGCGTGGGAGAAATCCGGCATCTTCAGTGTAAGAACAGCCTACCGAGAAACAATGGATCGAAAACAGAACCTGTAGGCCAGGGAGGGCAGCTCTCGAGGGGCTGATAGTATGTGGAAGGAGCTCTGGAAGCTACAAGTGCTGCCGAAGATCCGGGTCTTTTGGTGGCGAGTGGTCAAAAATATGCTACCCTGCATGTAGGAGCTGCAACGACGGCATATTAGCGATTATGCGGGTTGTCCGTTGTGCGGACATGGAGATGAAAGTCTCCATCTGTAAGTGCATCTAGTGCCACCCCTAGTTGGTTCTAGAGTATTGATGACAAACCTAGTTGAGGGACTAATGTGTTTGTGAGAATTGCAGGATAATATAGGTAGAAGTCCCTCATTGATTCGGTTTTCTTACCAGAGATGACCCCTAAAAATGTATCAAGACATTGATGTCAAAGGTGGTATATGAAGATATTCACATTGAAGACTATGACAAGAGAAGACATCGCATGAAGCCTGTGGAGCTCGAAGACTTAGATCTTTCGTAGCTCTTTTTCCTCTTCCTTGTTGAGTCATAGGAACCACCATACTGTTAAGTGGGGTCCAGGAGAACCATTCAGAATGACTGAAGTGATGCTTAAACAAAACCTATGTCTTCGAGTGAAGACTATGAGAGCAAATCTTGTCCAGAGTCGGACAAGTCAGCTTTGCTTGTAGCCCAAGTAAAGTTGCCGTGTGAGTTTGAAATCTGACCGTTGAAACACGTGTCAGTTCCTTAGTGACTCAGGGTCATTTCGGACAAATCAGGTCGGGTTGCCTAGTGGCTATAAATAGCCCACCCCCTACAACCATAAACGGTTGGCTGCTCAGAGTTAGTGTACGGCTTTTGTCGTTTGAGAGCAACCCACCTCGAAGCATTTGAGAGAGAATTCCTAGCGAGGATAAAGCCCTAACCACCCAGAGCCAAAGAGAATTAGGCATCACTTAAGTCTTCTTGTCTATGTGATCTGAAGACTTGTTACACTTGAGGACTGTGAATCCTCCAGCCGGTTAGGCGTCGCGTTCTGAGCATCCAAGAGACATTGTGGATTGCCGGTGAACGAAGTCTGTGAAGGTTTGGGAGTCTACCTTGAAGACTTACCAGAGTGATTGGGCAAGGTCTGTGTGACCTTATCTCAAGGGGAATACGGTGAGGACTGGGTGTCCTGAGCTGCGTGTTCAGGACTGGGTGTCCGGGACTGTGTGTCCTGAGCTGCGTGTTCAGAACTGGGTGTCTGGGACTGTGTGTCCTCAGATTTAAATACCTAGCCGCCCTAACCAGACGTACAATTGTCACAGCAACTGGAACTGGTCCAACACATCATTGTCTTCAACGAGTCACTGGTTTCATCCTTCCTTTCTCTTTACGTACTGTTACTCCTTGTGAAGTCATTGTATGATTGCACTATCTTTTATTTTCACTGAGTGACTGCGTGTTCGGTTTGGCTTCATAATATCTTCCTACCTGATCCTTACTACATTACTGCTATTAGTCATTGTGTTGTCACTCTATTGAATACTTGACTATGGCTTGCCTACTGTAGTCTACCTTCCGCTGTAGAGGGTAATAGGTTTATTTCTATCGTCTGTCTTCATAACTTTCACGTTTTGAAGACTTTCATAAAAATCGCCTATTCACCCCCCCTCTAGTCGATATAACGCACTTTCAATTGGTATCAGAGCGAGGTACTCCCTTGTTCTGTGTGATTCGGTTTAACCACCTGGAGTTTTAGCTATGTCGACTGTAGGGATAATCAAAGTCTCCGCTACGTGCCCCGTCTTCGATGGAACTGAATATCCCTACTGGAAGAATAAGATGTGCATGCATCTTGAAGCCATTGACGTCGACCTATGGTATGTCGTCAAGAACGGCGTTCCCAAGGCTGGAGAAGGTGTCACTGCTACTGATGTCAAGAAGTTCGTTCAACTGGACTCTACCGCCAAGAATATCATCTGTGGTCATCTGACCAAAGGACAGTATGGCCGTGTGAGTGCTTTGGAAACATCTAAGCTGGTCTGGGACTGGCTCTCCAAGGTCAACGAAGGCATCTCAACCCGGAGAGATCAGAGAATCAGTGTCCTCCGCAACCTCTTCAACCGCTTCAAGAGAAATGACAATGAGAATGTCCAGCTCACATTTGATCGACTCACTGACATCACGAATGAGCTTCAAGCCCTTGGCGCTACTGAGATCACCAAGCATGAAGTCGTCAAGACACTACTGAGATCACTTGACAGTTCGTTTGACACCCTAGCCCTGATGATTCAAGAACGTCCTGATTTCAAGACACTCGATCTGTCTGACATACTTGAGACGCTCAACACACATGAGTTTCAGCTTTCTGAGAAGAGAGATATCTATGGTCCAAACTATGGGCAAACTCGTGCCTTGAAGGCAAAAGCTGTCTCCTCATCTGAAGAAGAATCTGACAGCAGTTCTGATGATCCTGAAGACATTGGAAGGGAACTTGCTATGCTTGTGAAGAAGTTCCAAAAATTCACCAAGAAGAAAGGCTTCAAAAAGTCTTCCCGATCAAGCTCAAGGAATGATGAAGCTTCTGCTCATGACTACAAGAAGAAAACATGTCACAAGTGCAAGAAACCTGGCCACTTCATCTCTGAGTGTCCGCAGTGGGACAATGAGAACAAAAAGAAGAAGAAGAGCAAGGAATATGACTCTGACGACAAGAAGAAGAAGAAATACTCAAAGTCTTCTTCCAAGTCTTCTTCAAAGTCTTCATCACACAAGAAGAGCTCATCTGGCAAGGCACATGCGTTTGTTGGCAAGGAAATGGATTCAGAGGAGGAGTCCGCTTCTGAGGAGGCTGAGGTGGAGTCTGAGGAGGAGTCCGATTCTGGCGTCGCAAGTCTGGCTACAGCATACGTTGCCAAGTCCATCTTCAACACTGAAGACAATAACCTCATCACCGACACCGATGCAAACGACAAGGACTACTCCGCTCCTACCTACTGCTTCATGGCACGTGGTGCCAAGGTAAACACACGCACTACTCACTATCAAACATCTAGTGACGATGACTCTGATTGTGGTTCAAAACCCAGCTACAAAACACTTGCTAAAATTGCAACCGAACAACAGAAAGCCATGGAACATATTAAAAAACTGTTAGACAAAAGCGATGATCTGTTAGGCGCTGAAATGACTCGATCTGAGTCCTTAATTGAAGACATAAAAAATCTTCACGTTAAGTATGAGGAACTTGAAAGTCGTCATGAAACGCTCTCAACGACTCATGAAAAGCTTTCCTATGATTATCTTCAAAGGAAGCAAGATCTTGAGAAATTGAGAGCGGCTCATGAAGATCTTCAAAAGGAAAACGAGTCACTTCGCACCGAACAGATCAGCTCCACTCAGGAAGGATTTGAACCACCATGTCTTAAGTGCATTGAGCGTGATAATGCTACTACTGTTGCTGAATGTTCTACTGCTGCTACTGTTGCAATATCTTCAACTGTTGATGTGGGAACTAACCCCTCTGCTGAGGATTCCATTGCTATTGCTGATGAGAATGCTAGATTGAAGACATTGCTTGAAACAGGGATGTACAAAAGTCTTAAAGGGCATCAGACACTATGTGATGTCCTCAAAAAGTAGATCTTGAACCGAAACCCGAGGAAAGAGGGTGTTGGGTTCGTAAGGAAAATGAATGCTGATGGCTCTTACTGGAAACCTGAGCAGTACCCCAAAACCACATGGGTTGCTACAAAGGAATCTTCAGCAGATCTATCCAATCTATCTGGCTTCTCTTGTGCAAATCTCATTGTCATTGATGAATCCTTTGATGCAAACTATAAACTGTTTAAGAATCAGAAGGGTGAAGTGTTTGCCAGGTACATTGGTACTAACTGCATGAATGGACCACCTATGAAGAAGATCTGGGTTCCGAAAAAGTGTCTGGAGAATCTTCCTGTGAATGTCATCATGACACCACACGTGAAGAAGACAAACCTCAGACCACAGGCTTCATATGGTCCAAAGGCTTCATACAGACAGAGGACTCACCTGAGTCGCACTAACGCAAATGTTTTGCAGAGAAACCATACTCAGGCCTATGAATATGAGCGCGGTTCATCAAACCGCCATGTTCATAAGACCAAGAACTATTCTGCTTATTCTTATGAGCACTATTGTCCTCCTGCAAGACTTTTTGCTAGGGCTCCAAAGCCAAAGTTCTCAGATGCTGCACTTAGACTTATTGCTTATAAGCCACCCTTGAAGATGTGGGTGGCTAAGAAAGCTTAACTCTCTTTTGCAGGGAAAGGTCTCCAGCAGAAAACCAAAATCGTCTGACGCTATTGCTGGGGACCTTAAACATCTTGTAGGGCGCAAGATCAAATGCCCGAATGGTCTTACTATGTACTTCGTTTCTGAATCGCTTGCTACTCTCCCTATCAGTCCTAATCTAGATCTAAGCTTTCATAACCCACTGGTTCGTCAAATGTTTTTGCTTCACAATTCTCTTCGTGAAGCCTATCCCCCTAACTGCACTGTAGGGTACGACACCAGCGTCTTCAGAATGGATTATTGATAGTGGGTGTACCAACCACATGACTGGCAAAAGAAGCCTTCTTATGGACTCAATCTTACGTCCATCTGATAAGAGTCACATCACATTTGCTGACACTGGTAAAAGTAACATATTGGGTCTAGGTAGAGTTGCAATCTCAAAGGATCAACACATGGATAAAGTCATGCTTGTTGAATCCCTTGGCTTCAACTTAATGTCTGTCTCAATGCTTTGTGATTTGAACATGATCGTAATATTTGGAAAATATCGCTGCCTTGTACTAATGGAATCTGACAAGTCTCTAGTGTTTGAAGGGTATCGGAAAGATGGCTTGTACGTGGTAGATTTCTCAGCAGGACCACAACTTGCCGTATATCTTCTAGCAAAGGCTTCAGAATGCTGGCTCTGGCATCGGAGGCTAGGGCATGCCGGCATGAGGAACCTCCACACCCTTGCAAAGAAGAAGCATGTCATAGGCATCGAGGGCGTCAAGTTCAAGAAAGATCACTTATGCGGTGCCTGTGAAGCAGGGAAGATGACGAGGGCCAAACATCCCTTGAAGACAATCATGACAACCACTCGACCCTTCGAACTGCTCCACATGGATCTTTTTGGTCCCACTCATTACTCAACTCTTACTACTACTGCTTGCCTCTATGGCTTTGTTATTGTTGATGATTATTCTAGATATACTTGGGTGCACATAATCCTCTACAAGACTGAAGTGCAAGATGTCTTCAGACGCTTCGCCAATCGAGCAATGAACAACTATGGCGCCAAGATAAAGCACATCATAAGTGACAATGGCACTGAATTCAAGAATACTGGCCTTGATACATATCTTGATACCTTGGGCATCACACATGAATTCTCAGCCCCATACACGCCACAGCAGAATGGCATCGTCGAACGCAAGAATAGAACACTCATTGAGATGGCGCGAACGATGCTTGATGAATACAAGACTCCAAGAAAATTCTAGCCTGAAGCCATTGACACTGCATGCCATACAATCAATCGTGTTTATCTTCACAAGCTGCTGAACAAGACATCTTATGAGCTTCTTACTGGCAAGAAGCCAAATGTCAGTTACTTCAGAGTATTTGGTGCCAGGTGCTGGATCAAGGATCCACATCACACTTCAAGATTTGCACCAAAAGCACATAAGGGTTTTATGCTTGGATATGGAAAGGATTCACACTCCTACAGAGTCTTCAATCTCTTTCATTATAAAGTGGTTGAAACAGTGGATGTGCGGTTTGATGAGACTAACGGTTCACAAAGAGAGCACCTCCCAAATATGCTAGATGAAGTTCCATCCAGCGAATCGATCAAGCTTATGGGAACCGGAGAAATCATACCCTCTAAAGCTCAACCTGAAGAGGAACTTATCATCTCCGCACCTGATCAACCTGAAGACATGTTGGGGAACGTAGCAGAAAACAAAAAATTTCCTACGGTTTCACCAAGATCCATCTAGGAGTTCATCTAGCAACGAGTGATCGGATTGCATCTACATACCATTGTAGATCACGCGCGGAAGCGTTCAAAGAACAGGGATAAGGAAGGTGTACTCGACGTGATCCAAATCACCGGAGATCCTAGCGCCGAACGGACGGCACCTCCGTGTTCAACACACGTACGGTCAACGTAACGTCTCCTCCTTCTTGATCCAGCAAGGGGAAGGAGAGGTTGAGGAAGATGGCTCCAGCAGCAGCACGACGGCGTGGTGGTGGTGGAGCTGCAGTACTCCGTCAGGGCTTCGCCAAGCTCTACGGAGGAGGAGGAGGTGTTGGAGAGGGAGAGGGAGGCGCCAGGGCTTAGGTGTGGCTGCCCTCCCTTCCCCCCACTATATATAGGGCCAAGGGAGAGGGGGGGTGCAGCCTTAGCCCTTCCTCCAAGGAAGGGTGCGGCCAGGGAGGAGTCCATCCTCCCCAAGGCACCTAGGAGGTGCCTTCCCCCTTTAGGACTCTTCCTTTCCCTTATCTCTTGGCGCATGGGCCTCTTGGGGCTGGTGCCCTTGGCCCATATAGGCCAAGGCGCACACCCCTACAGCCCATGTGGCCCCCCGGGGCAGGTGGACCCCCTTGGTGGACCCCCGAACCCCTTTCGGCACTCCCGGTACAATACCGATAATGCGTGAAACCTTTCCGGCGACCAAAACAAGACTTCCCATATATAATTATTTACCTCCGGACCATTCCGGAACTCCTCGTGACGTCCGGGATCTCATCCGGGACTCCGAATAACATTCGGGTTACTGCATACACATATTTCTACAACCCTAGCATCACCGAACCTTAAGTGTGTAGACCCTACGGGTTCGGGAGACATGTAGACATGACCGAGATCGCTCTCTGGTCAATAACCAACAGCGGGATCTGGATACCCATGTTGGCTCCCACATGCTCCTCGATGATCTCATCAGATGAACCACGATGTCGAGGATTCAAGCAACCCCGTATACAATTCCCTTCGTCAATCGGTATGTTACTTGCCCGAGATTCGATCGTCGGTATCCCAATACCTCGTTCAATCTCGTTACCGGCAAGTCACTTTACTCGTACCGTAATGCATGATTCCGTGACCAGACACTTGGTCACTTTGAGCTCATTATGATGATGCATTACCGAGTGGGCCCAGTGATACCTCTCCGTCATACGGAGTGACAAATCCCAGTCTTGATCCGTGTCAACCCAACAGACACTTTCGGAGATACCCGTAGTATACCTTTATAGTCACCCAGTTACGTTGTGACGTTTGGTACACCCAAAGCACTCCTACGGTATCCGGGAGTTCCACGATCTCATGGTCTAAGGAAAAGATACTTGACATTGGAAAACTCTAGCAAACGAACTATACGATCTTGTGCTATTTTTAGGATTGGGTCTTGTCCATCACATCATTCTTCTAATGATGTGATCTCGTTATCAATGACATCCAATGTCCATAGTCAGGAAACCATGACTATCTGTTGATCAACGAGCTAGTCAACTAGAGGCTTACTAGGGACATGTTGGTGTCTGTGTATTCACACATGTACTACTATTTCCGGATAACACAATTATAGCATGAATAAAAGACAATTCTCGTGAACAAGGAAATATAATAATAATCCTTTTATTATTGCCTCTAGGGCATATTTCCAACAGTCTCCCACTTGCACTAGAGTCAATAATCTAGTTACATTGTGATGAATCGAACACCCATGGAATTCTGGTGTTGATCATGTTTTGCTCTAGGGAGAGGTTTAGTCAACGGATCTGCTACATTCAGGTCTGTATGTACTTTACAAATATCTATGTCTCCATCTTGAGCATTTTCACGAATGGAGTTGAAGCGACGCTTGATGTGCCTGGTCTTCTTGTGAAACCTGGGCTCCTTGGCAAGTGCAATAGCTCCAGTGTTGTCACAGAAGAGTTTGATTGGCCCCGACGCATTGGGTATGACTCCTAGGTCGGTGATGAACTCCTTCACCCAAATTGCTTCATGCGCTGCCTCCGAGGCTGCCATGTACTCCGCTTCACATGTAGATCCCGCCACGATACTCTGCTTGCAACTGCACCAGCTTACTGCCCCACCATTCAAAATATACATGTATCCGGTTTGTGACTTGGAGTCATCCAGATCTGTGTCGAAGCTAGCGTCGACGTAACCTTTTACGACGAGCTCTTAGTCACCTCCATAAACGAGAAACATTTCCTTAGTCCTTTTCAGGTACTTCAGGATATTCTTGACCGCTGTCCAGTGTTCCTTGCTGGGATTACTTTGGTACCTTCCTACCAAACTTATGGCAAGGTTTACATCAGGTCTGGTACACAGCATGGCATACATAATAGAACCTATGGCTGAGGCATAGGGGATGACACTCATCTCTTCTATATCTTCTGCCGTGGTCGGACATTGAGCTGAGCTCAATTTCATACCTTGTAACACAGGCAAGAACCCTTCTTAGACTGATCCATATTGAATTTCTTCAATATCTTATCAAGGTATGTGCTTTGTGAAAGACCTATGAGGCGTCTTGATCTATCTCTATAGATCTTGATGCCTAATATATATGCAGCTTCTCCAAGGTCCTTCATTGAAAAACTCTTATTCAAGTAGGCCTTAATGCTGTCCAAGAGTTCTATATCATTTCCCATCAAAAGTATGTCATCTACATATAATACGAGAAATGCTACAGAGCTCCCATTCACTTTCTTGTAAACACAGGCTTCTCCATAAGTCTGCGTAAACCCAAACGCTTTGATCATCTCATCAAAGCGAATGTTCCAACTCCGAGATGCTTGCACCAGCCCATAAATCGAGCGTTGGAGCTTGCACACCTTGTCAGCATTCTTAGGATCGACAAAACCTTCCAGCTGCATCATATACAATTCTTCCTTAAGGAAACCATTAAGGAATGCCGTTTTGACGTTCATTTGCCATATCTCATAATCATAGAATGCGACAATTGCTAACATGATTCGGACGGACTTTAGCTTCGCTACCGGTGAGAAAGTCTCATCGTAGTCAATCCCTTGGACTTGTCGATAACCCTTAGCGACAAGCCGAGCTTTATAGATGGTCACATTACCATCCGCGTCTGTATTCTTCTTAAAGATCCATTTATTTTCTATGGCTCGCCGCTCTACGGAAAAGTCAGTCAAAGTCCATACTTCGTTTTCATACATGGATCCTATCTCGGATTTCATGGCTTCCAGCCATTTGTCGGAATCCGAGCACGCCATCGCTTCTTCATAGTTCGAAGGTTCACCGTTGTCTAACAACATGATTTCCAAGACAGGGTTGCCGTACCAATCTGGTGCGGAACGTGTCCTTGTGGACCTTCGAATTTCAATAGGAGCTTGATCAGAAGTATCCTGATCATCATCATTAACTTCCTCTCTAGTCGGTGCAGGCACCTCAGGAACATTTTCTTGAGTTGCGCCATTTTCCGGTTCAAGAGGTAATACTTCATCAAGTTTTACTTTCCTCCCACTTACTTCTTTCGAGAGAAACTCCTAATCTAGAAAGGATCCATTCTTGGCAACAAAGATCTTGCCTTCGGATCCGAGGTAGAAGGTATACCCAATAGTTTCTTTAGGGTATCCTATGAAGACGCATTTTTCCGACTTGGGTTCAAGCTTTTCAGGTTGAAGTTTCTTGACATAAGCATCACATCCCCAAACTTTTAGAAACGACAGCTTAGGTTTCTTCCCAAACCATAATTCATACGGTGTCGTCTCAACGGATTTCGACGGAGCCCTATTTAAAGTGAATGCGGCAGTCTCTAAAGCATAGCCCCAAAAATATAGCGGTAAATCGGTAAGAGACATCATAGATCGCACCATATCTAATAGAGTGCGATTACGACGTTCGGACACACCATTATGCTGAGGTGTTCCAGGCGGCGTGAGTTGTGAAACTATTCCACATTTTCTTAAGTGTGTGCCAAACTCGTGACTCAAGTATTCTCCTCCATGATCTGATCGCAGGAACTTGATTTTCCTGTCACGTTGATTCTCAACCTCACTCTGAAATTCCTTGAACTTTTCAAAGGTCTCAGACTTGTGTTTCATTAAGTAGACATACCCATATCTACTCAAGTCATCAGTGAGGGTGAGAACATAACGATAGCCACCGCGAGCCTCAACACTCATTGGACCGCACACATCAGTATGTATGATTTCCAATAAGTTGGTTGCTCGCTCCATTGTTCCTGAGAACGGAGTCTTGGTCATTTTACCCATGAGGCATGGTTCGCACGTGTCAAATGATTCGTAATCAAGAGACTCTAAAAGTCCATCAGCATGGAGCTTCTTCATGTGTTTGACACCTATGTGACCAAGGCGGCAGTGCCACAAGTATGTGGGACTATCATTATCAATCTTACATATTTTGGTACTCACACTATGAACATCTGTAGCATTACGCTCGAGATTCATTAAGAATAAATCATTCACCATCGGAGCATGACCATAAAACATATCTCTCATATAAATAAAACAACCATTATTCTCGGATTTAAATGAGTAGCCGTCTCGAATTAAACGAGATCCTGATACAATGTTCATGCTCAAAGCTGGCACTAAATAACAATTATTAAGGTTGTAGAGGTAGCGTGCCGACGGCGATCACATTGACCTTGGAACCATTCCCGACGCGCATCGTCACCTCGTCCTTCGCCAGTCTCCGCTTATGCCGCAGCTCCTGTTTTGAGTTACAAATGTGAGCAACTGCACCGGTATCAAATACCCAGGAGCTACTACGAGTACTGATAAGGTACACATCAATTACATGTATATCACATATACCTTTCGTTTTGCCGGCCTTCTTGTCCGCTAAGTATTTGGGGCAGTTCCGCTTCCAGTGACCACTTTCCTTGCAATAAAAGCACTCAGTCTCGGGCTTGGGTCCATTCTTTGGCTTCTTCCCGGTAGCTTGCTTGCCGGGCGCGGCAACTCCCTTGCCGTCCTTCTTGAAGGCTTTCTTTCCCTTGCCCTTCTTGAACTTAGTGGTTTTATTCACCATCAACACTTGATGTTCCTTTTTGACTTCTACCTCTGCTGATTTCAGCATTGCAAATACTTCAGGAATGTTCTTTTCCATCCCCTGCATATTGAAGTTCATCACAAAGCTCTTGTAGCTCGGTGGAAGCGACTGAAGGATTCTGTCAATGACCGCGTCATCCGGGAGATTAACTCCCAGCTGAGTCAAGCGGTTATGCAACCCAGACATAGTGAGTATGTGCTCACTGACAGAACTGTTTTCCTCCATCTTACAGCTGAAGAACTTGTCGGAGACTTGATATCTCTTGACCCGGGCATGAGCTTGGAAAACCATTTTCAGCTCTTCGAACATCTCATATGCTCCGTGTCTCTCAAAACGCTTTTGGAGCCCCGGCTCTAAGCTGTAAAGCATGCCGCACTGAACGAGGGAGTAGTCATCGGTACGTGCCTGCCAAGCGTTCATAACGTCTTGTTCTGCAGGGAGAACAGGTGCGTCACCTAGCGGTGCTTGTAGGACATAATCTTTCTTGGCAGCTATGAGGATGATCCTCAGGTTTCGGACCCAGTCCGTGTAGTTGCTGCCATCGTCTTTCAGCTTGGTTTTCTCTAGGAACGCGTTGAAGTTGAGGACTACGTTGGCCATTTGATCTACAAGACATATTGTAAAAAAATTAGACTAAGTTCATGATAATTAAGTTCATCTAATCAAATTATTCAATGAACTCCCACTTAGATAGACATCCCTCCAGTAATCTAAGTATAACATGATCCGAGTTAACTAGGCCGTGTCCGATCATCACGTGAGACGGACTAGTCAACATCGGTGAACATCTTCATGTTGATCGTATCTTCTATACGACTCATGCTCGACCTTCCGGTCTTCTGTGTTCCGAGGCCATGTCTGTACATGCTAGGCTCGTCAAGTCAATCTAAGTGTTTGCATGTGTAAATCTGTCTTACACCCGTTGTATGTGAACGTTAGAATCTAACACCCGATCATCACGTGGTGCTTCGAAACAACGAACTGTCGCAACGGTGCACAGTTAGGGGGAACACTTTCTTGAAATTATTATGAGGGATCATATTATTTACTACCGTCCTTCTAAGTAAACAAGATGCAGAAACATGATAAACATCACATGCAATCAAACAATAATAGTGACATGATATGGCCAATATCACATAGCTCCTTTGATTTCCATCTTGGGGCTCCATGATCATCTTGTCACCGGCATGACACCATGATCTCCATCATCGTGTATCCATGAAGTTGCTCGCCAACTATTACTTCTACTACTACGGCTAACGCGTTTAGCAATAAAGTAAAGTAATTTACATGGCGTTTCTCAATAACACGCAGGTCATACAAAAAATAAAGACAACTCCTATGGCTCCTGCCGGTTGTCATACTCATCGACATGCAAGTCGTGATTCCTATTACAATAGCATGAACATCTCATACATCACATATATATCATTCATCATTCATCACAACTTTGGCCATATCACATCACAGAACACTTGCTGCAAAAACAAGTTAGACGTCCTCTAATTGTTGTTGCATGTTTTACGTGGCTGCAATAGGGTTCTAGCAAGAACGTTTTCTTACCTACGTGAAAGCCACAACGTGATTTGTCAACTTCTATTTACCCTTCATAAGGACCCTTTTCATCGAATCCGCTCCAACTAAAGTGGGAGAGACAGACACCCGCCAGCCACCTTATGCAACTTGTGCATATTAGTCGGTGGAACCGGTCTCACGTAAGCGTACGTGTAAGGTTGGTCCGGGCCGCTTCATCCCACAATACCGTTGAAGCAAGATAAGACTAGTAGCGGCAAGAAAGTTGACAACATCGACGCCCACAACAAATTGTGTTCTACTCGTGCAAGAGAACTACGCATAGACCTAGCTCATGATGCCACTGTTGGGGAACGTAGCAGAAAACAAAAAATTTCCTACGGTTTCACCAAGATCCATCTAGGAGTTCATCTAGCAACGAGTGATCGGATTGCATCTACATACCTTTGTAGATCACGCGCGGAAGCGTTCAAAGAACGGGGATGAGGAAGGCGTACTCGACGTGATCCAAATCACCGGAGATCCTAGCGCCGAACGCACGGCACCTCCGTGTTCAACACACGTACGGTCAGCGTAACGTCTCCTCCTTCTTGATCCAGCAAGGGGAAGGAGAGGTTGAGGAAGATGGCTCCAGCAGCAGCACGACGGCGTGGTGGTGGTGGAGCTGCAGTACTCCGTCAGGGCTTTGCCAAGCTCTACGGAGGAGGAGGAGGTGTTGGAGAGGGAGAGGGAGGCGCCAGGGCTTAGGTGTGGCTGCCCTCCCTTCCCCCCACTATATATAGGGCCAAGGGAGAGGGGGGGCGCAGCCTTGGCCCTTCCTCCAAGGAAGGGTGCGGCCAGGGAGGAGTCCATCCTCCCCAAGGCACCTAGGAGGTGCCTTCCCCCTTTAGGACTCTTCCTTTCCCTTATCTCTTGGCGCATGGGCCTCTTGGGGCTGGTGCCCTTGGCCCATATAGGCCAAGGTGCACACCCCTACAGCCCATGTGGCCCCCCGGGGCAGGTGGACCCCCTTGATGGACCCCCGGACCCCTTTCGGCACTCCCGGTACAATACCGATAATGCGCGAAACCTTTCTGACGACCAAAACAAGACTTCCCATATATAATTCTTTACCTCCGGACCATTCCAGAACTCCTCGTAACGTCCGGGATCTCATCCGGGACTCCAAACAACATTCGGGTTACTGCATACACATATCTCTACAACCCTAGCATCATCGAACCTTAAGTGTGTAGACCCTACGGGTTCGGGAGACATGTAGACATGACCGAGATCACTCTCTGGTTAATAACCAATAGCGGGATCTGGATACCCATGTTGGCTCCCACATGCTCCTCGATGATCTCATCGGATGAACCACGATGTTGAGGATTCAATCAACCCCGTATACAATTCCCTTCGTCAATCGGTATGTTACTTGCCCGAGATTCGATCGTCGGTATCCCAATACCTTGTTCAATCTCGTTACCGGCAAGTCACTTTACTCGTACCGTAATGCATGATCCCGTGACCAGACACTTGGTCACTTTGAGCTCATTATGATGATGCATTACCGAGTGGGCCCAGTGATACCTCTCCGTCATACGGAGTGACAAATCCCAGTCTTGATCCATGTCAACCCAACAGACACTTTCGGAGATACCCTAGTATAACTTTATAGTCACCCAGTTACGTTGTGACGTTTTGTACACCCAAAGCACTCCTACGGTATCCGTGAGTTACACGATCTCATGGTCTAAGGAAAAGATACTTGACATTGGAAAACTCTAGCAAACGAACTATACGATCTTGTGCTATTTTTAGGATTGGGTCTTGTCCATCACATCATTCTCCTAGTGATGTGATCTCGTTATGAATGACATCCAATGTCCATAGTCAGGAAACCATGACTATCTGTTGATCAACGAGCTAGTCAACTAGAGGCTTACTAGGGACATGTTGGTGTCTGTGTATTCACACATGTATTACTATTTCCGGATAACACAATTATAGCATGAATAAAAGACAATTATCGTGAACAAGGAAATATAATAATAATCCTTTTATTATTGCCTCTAGGGCATATTTCCAACAAGACAATGCTTAGCCTGAAGACAATCCCACTAACAATGACAATGATCAGCAAGAGCAAAACCTTCGCCCTGTACATCCTCGTGTTGCCAATGAAGTGCAGATTGAGAGAATAATTGACAGCATCAATGCACCCGGTCCGCTCACTCGATCAAGGGCAACTCAGCTGGCAAACTTCTGTGGGCACTTCGCATTCGTCTCAATAATAAAACCCAAGAAAGTTGAAGAAGCTTTCATGGAACCTGAATGGATTCAAGCTATGCAAGAAGAGCTTCAACAGTTTGAGCTGAATAATGTATGGGAACTGGTTAAGCGTCCTGATCCTCGGAAGCACAACATAATAGGCACCAAATGGATATACCGCAACAAGCAAGATGAGCATGGTCAAGTTGTCAGAAACAAAGCTCGTCTCGTTGCTCAAGGATATACTCAAGTGGAAGGCATTGACTTCGATGAAACATTTGCTCCTGTGGCTAGACTTGAAGCCATACGCATACTGCTGGCCTATGCAAATCATCATAACATACTTCTATATCAAATGGATGTGAAGAGCGCCTTTCTCAATGGCAAAATTGAAGAAGGGGTGTATGTTGCACAACCGCCTGGCTTTGAAGATCCAAAACATCCTGACATGGTATACAAGCTCAACAAGGCACTATATGGCCTCACACAAGCCCCTCGGGCCTGGTATGACACACTCAAATACTTCCTGAAGAGCAAAGGCTTCATACCTGGTTCCCTAGACCCCACTCTCTTCACGAAGACATATGATGGTGAACTGTTTGTGTGCCAAATATATGTGGATGACATTATCTTTGGCTGCACCAATCAGAAGTACAGTGAAGAGTTTGGATATATGATGCAAGAGCAATATCAGATGTCCATGATGGGAGAGCTGAAGTTCTTCCTCGGTCTTCAAATACGACAGCAACGCAACGGCATCTTCATATCTCAAGAAAAGTATCTCAAAGATTGCCTGAAGAAGTTTGGTATGCAAGACTGCAAAGGCTTCACGACACCAATGCCAGCCAAGCATCATCTGGGTCCTGACGACAATGGTAAAGAGTTCGATCAAAAGGTATACCGCTCCATGATTGGCTCTTTGCTTTATCTATGTGCATCTAGGCCAGATATTATGCTTAGTGTTTGTATGTGTGCTCGATTTCAAGCGGCACCAAAGGAGTCACATCACTTAGCTGTGAAGCGAATTCTTCGATATTTGGCTCACACCCCAACTCTAGGATTATGGTATCCAAAGGGCTCAGAGTTTGATCTGGTTGGATTCTCGAATGCTGATTATGCTGGTGACAAGGTGGATCGCAAGTCTACATCAGGCACATGTCATTTTCTGGGACGATCACTTGTATGTTGGTCTTCAAAAAAGCAGAACTGTGTATTTTCTCTCCACTGCTGAATCTGAATACATTGCTGCTGGATCTTGCTGCGCTCAACTTATGTGGATGAAGCAAACACTCAAGGACTATGGCATTCATCTAAAGCAAGTGCCACTCTACTGCGACAATGAAAGCGCCATCAAGATTGCCAACAACCCAGTTCAGCACTCGAAGACAAAGCACATTGAGATTCGTCATCACTTTCTCAGAGATCATGTTGTGAAGGAAGATATTGATATCATACACGTCAACACTGAAGAGAAATTGGCAGATATCTTCACCAAGCCCTTGGATGAGAAGAGATTTTGCAAGTTATGGTGTGAGCTAAATATCCTGGAATCCTCAAATGTCATGTGATCAGGCACACATCCTAACACTTATGCATATTGATGACTTAGATGTGCAACACACGAAGTAAAGTATATCTTCAATCAATGAAGACATACATTCTAAGTGTGAATACATTAATGTGGAATTTGACTTCGGAGCGCCACGATAATTGTGCGCCGTGTCTGGGTCTAATACTTCCTATACGGTGGGTAACGCCACCACCAAATATTCTGTTTGAAGTGTTTCACTCATGGCGTTACATTTGCTATGTCTTCACATTTGGTTTGGCTCCAATCTCAACTTGTCTTCATGATTATCTTCATTATGTCGAATATATATATGTGTACTGGTGTTCTGTCCTCTACATCATTCACTTATATCTATGTCTTCTTGTTGAATCCTTTGAACTAAGTGAATGTGATCGGACCCTAACCTCTCTATGCTTTCTATCTCAAACTCTATCTCTCCAAATCATATGCATTCTATTGAAAACAGTCGAATGTCTTCTCCGCGTCCTTGTCAGCAGAAGATACAGAGACAACCATTAAGTCCGTTTTCAATGCTCATTCCTCCACCTGAAACCCGGAGAAGTGGGAATGACCACCCGACAATCCAGGCATGCGTGGGACATGGAACAAACTCCAATATGCTGCATAATGGCCACGTGTTCCTCAGATGCGAAACGCCAGGGGCACCTGTGTAATAACGCAGTGCAGCCCCTGTACCTATAAATACACACCTCACAGCAGTCATTATCTCTTCTTCCACTCTCGCACGAACCCTAGCGCCACCGCTAGCCCTCGATGACGCCGGCAACGAAGCGCTTCGCTACCGCAACCTCTCCGACGCCGTCTTCACACCGACCAGGGACATCGTCTTCTCCGCCATCACCGTAGGTGTCCTCCGTCGCCAAGTTAGGGCACGGACGATCGAACTGCTCGGCCTCCTCTTCCACTCTGTCTAGCAGTTCTTCGTGTGGTAAATAAAACCTCCTTTTTACGGCCTCTTTGATCCTATAGCTTTATCACTTTCTACCACAAGCAGTTTCTGTTCACACAAGTTGGATCTCTTTCATACTGCATCTCATAACATGCCTAGTATATTCACTTATGCTTCACAAAGTAGTTAGATTCCTCACTTGTACTGATCCGTGGATTCGTACTAATCTGGAACCAACTCCTTGTCTATGAGTGAATGTCTTCGCACGATGAGGTCAATGTCTTCTAAACTGATTTATCTTCAAAATCTTCTGAGAATGCATATGACCTCTTCCCCTTCCCTCGCACCTTAATGCTGTCACAGGTACATGTCCGTGGGAGAATCCCTTGGTTCTCATAGTCTGCATTCATTTGCAGAATTCTTACAGCATCATATAAATTCTCCCGAAGTCAGTTCCTGTTTGTCCAGCAAGCGAAAACCTTTGAAGCCTCTGAACGTATTGAAGCCTTTCAGTTTAAAGTTCATGGCTTCAGAGAAATCAGCAAGGAAGGGTGGCAGAAAGCGTCGTGGAGAAACATCAAGAGATCTGCCCGATGACATCTCAGAGCTGTACAAGACAGATCCTGAAGAGGATTACAATCAGCGCAAGACGTGAATCCAATGGATTCGACGCTATTGGGCAGAACAGTGGTTCAAGTACAGATTTGTGACCAAGGAATATGCTGAAAAGAATGCTATCAAGCGACCATGGGGAGACATCCTCTATAAAAATCTTCAACCCAGGACCAGAGATGAAGCCATTGCTATCCCTGTATGGTCCATGGACCACAGCCTGTGGATGCTGACCCATCGTCCCTGCTATGGTGTCGTGACGACATTCTGTTCAAACGCAACTTCCAGTTTGCCCAGAACTCGGCAAAGCAGAACAAGAAGACATTAGGACTAGACTTCAACCCTGGTCCTTCTGCTCCAAGGGCTGACGGCACACGTGATGCAGAACCCAATGTCGTCGGTCCTTTCTACAACCTTGAAGGTCTCATCACCCATATCTTGGTTCAAGGGACAACCTTGGATGAGCCTGCAGATGACGCTGAATCAGATGAAGCGCCTGCAGTGCCGAAGCCAAAGAAGCAGCTTAAAGCTTCAAAGCCTGCTTTTGCTCCAAAAATCTCACGGGCAAAGCCACTGGCAACTTCACCTCCTGAAGACAGTGTGCAGTCTGAAGATTTGTCATGCATCTCCAAGCCCTAGACGGTCAAGATGCCTCTGCCACACACCGGCCAAAAGCTAACAGCTGCTGCCATTCTGCGCAATGATGCCATTGATCTGTCAAGTGATGAAGATCTTGCAGATGACGCTCTTGAGCAACTCATCAAGAGCAAAGAAGAAGCAGAAATCTTCAATGATCTACCTCTCTTTGACGTGACAATCATCCACAACTTCATTGATGAGTGGTTTGACACGCCAAACATCAGCTTTGAAGATCTGCAACTACCCATTGGCCTCAGTGTCGCCTTCCATGGCGCCATTGCTTCAGAGCTAGCTCTCGCTCAACGCATCGTCGAACTGAAGCAAAAGATTGACTATGAAAAGGCTCAGTTCAAGAAGCATATGGCCAAGCTCAGCATGCAAGAGGTGAAGAACTTCAAGATTATGCTGCACGAGCTCAAGGAAGCCTTTCTCAAGAAACGTGCAGAAGCTCAGGGTTCTCGTGAGCGCATGAAGGTTCTGGCCGATAGATGTGTGCAAGCCTACAATGAGGCTGAGAAGTGCAAGGCCCTTGGGCGTCCTGGCATCGACCCTAGAATGGCTGCAAAGAAGAAGAAGAAGCCCGCTACGGCTGAACCCGACGCACCAAGGCAGGAAGCAGATCCCATTGTCTTCCCAACTAGAATGACTGGCTTGAAGCCAAAAGGCCGGTCAACTACTTCAGAGCTGAAGAAGACAAGGACTGCTGAGGCTGAAGCCCGGAAGAGGAAATATCCTGAAGCCTCTCCTACTGCCCCCTCCAAGAAGAAGAGGAAGACGAAGAAAGAACGGGCTGCTCCCATAGAGCCTTTGATTGTTGAACCCATTTCCATGGTTCGTCCTGACGCTGAACGCCAACTGACAATCCATGAGCCTACTTTCACAGAGGCTCATGAAGCTGAAGACTTTCCAGCAGCTGACCCCATCGCTGCTGAAGACATTGGTCACCATGACCATGTAGAAGATGGTGCAGTCCTTCCTCAGCTCGAGCATAGCGAACTCATCAGCATTGGTCGTCCTCTGACGCCAATTGCTCAGGATGCTTCATGGGCTGATCGCCCACAAGAGGAAGAAGACTTTGAGGCCCAGCCAACTCCAACTACACAGGCGTCGCCTGCGTTGCGCAGGCTTCGCAAAGGACCAAGGCCTCCAGTCTCTACGTCTGAAGCTGAAACTGCTGAAGACATTCCGGCTGCATCAGCCAATGAAGAAGAAGTCCCACAAGCTGCTACTCCCCTGTTCCACCAAGAAGCGGTTCTCGAGGAGAACGTGATTGTGACCGACCCTCCAGCTCGTCCAGTGGAGGTTGAAAATATTGAGGCTGCCACCACCAACACCAATGAAGCCACTGACGCTGTCATGGCTGAAGCTAATGTGGAGCCCTCCCCAACAAAAGCATCAGAAGTCAACGAAGCCACTGATCCCACTGCTTCTGTTCCCGCGCCTGCTGCCGGTCCTCAGTTCGACTATCATGTTGAGCACAGGCCTTAGGTACAGAAGCCAATCCCAAGATTGCTCAGATTCCCAGGTCCTGCATCAGCATCTGGATCCTTCAATATCAATGGCTTTAGAGCAGACAACACATTCTTCAATAGCTTCAGGAACCCCTACTCAAGGGAAAGAATATCATCTGATCGGTTCTGGAGCTATCCGCAGCGAAGCTATTACTCTTGCATTCTCTACAATCAAGGTCACATCTTCCCACACAAGCGTCTTGACATTGAAGCAATAGCTAGTCTGCCCTATCTGGAAGAAGCTCTGAATTGCTTCAAAGAAGTTGGATTGCTGCCATTCATCACTGACCAAGAGCATTGGAATGAAGAGTTGCTGCTCCAATTTTATGCCACACTTCACATCCGCGGGTATAACAGAGATTCGAAGACTTGGGTCCTGGTGTGGATGACAGGAAACGTTCATCACGAAGCCAAAGCCTTTGACATCATTGAGCTCACTGGTCTGCCCACTCCCGGCGATCTCTACGAATCTGGCTGTCAACTTCATAGTGAAGTTGTGGAGAGCATCTTTCAGAGGCCTGAACCTAACATGAGTCAGATGCTCAGTATGATGAAGCCATTACCCCAAGATGCTGCATATCCCAAAGAGTTCTTTGTTGAAGACCTAGAGTATCTGCCAAGGACTATTTATCACATCATAAGGCGAACTCTCTGGCCCATCAAAGGGCACTCTCCACATGCCAAGCTGGAAGGTGTAATGAAGACTTTGGTCTTCTATATTCTTCATGGAAAATGCTTCAATGCACATGACTTCTTCATTCGCCAACTTGCTGCATCGGGCTCTGATCTGTTTGGTTTGAAGTTCTACGCCCCATGGGTCATGCGGCTGATCAAACTTCACTCCACTATCTCATATCAGCCATCTGCTTGCAATCATCAGATTTTTCTGCCTGATGTGGATATGTCTATTGAAGCCATCTATCCTGAGCCTGCCAAGGAACCTCTAAGTCTTCAGAATGCAGAGCATCAGAGTTTTTCTCAGAACATTGAAGGAGTTGAAGCAGTCGCTCGTGTGTCTCCTTTGGCTGGCACTACACGTGCACCGCATCCTGCTCTCACTGAAGCCACTAACAGTACAACTGCTCCACGACCCAAGAAGTGCACTCGTGTTCTCAATGACCGAGAGCTTCTTGTGGCTCTTCATCAGAAACAGGATAGACATCATGACTGGCTGAAGCGTCAAATGCAAAGCCTCTTGGTGGATGTTAATCGCATTCGCAATCTTGCCACCAAGAATGCTTTTGTTGCCCATGAAACCTCTCGCCGCACATGGAAAGGGCTGATGCTGATGTGTTCTGAAGATGATCTTCAAGAGGATGGCTTCTCTGAGCGCTTCAAGTTTGACTCCACACCTCCTCGAAGGGCAGTGCTGCGACGAACTCCATCTCTTGAAGACTCTGAGTTCTCTTCCTCTGCTGCAACTGTGAATGCTAGAGTGATCGAGGATGAAGACGATGCTACTTCACCGCCACCTCCTTCAGCACGCTTCGACTCTGCTCCAAGCTCTTCTGCACCGCCAAACACCACCAACGACCCTGCTGCTTCACCTACTCTTCATGGGAACGAGTAGATGCTCTATGTCTTCAAACCTTTTTGGTCCTTACTGACAAAAGGGGGAGAAGCATATGAGTTTGATAGTCTTCAAACGGGTCTATATGGGCGGGTGCTTTATATTTTGCTTCGTGTTTACAACTCTCATTTTGATACATTTGGTTCTTTGAGTTGTAACACTTAAACTCGATGGTCATCTGCTACCTATTTGCCATTTTGTGATGCGATGATAAATTCCGCATGTGCGACGATAAATTCGGCACTTAGATCATTTTGCAGACGTCCATTTTCCATTATGCATGTCATTATCTTCACATACCTTCACATGCATAGTGAATTGTCATCATAAGTTGAAGAGGATCTCCACAAGCACAACCTGCCATGTGCATTTGCATTCCAAAAGCAAATTACTTATATGCACATCTTCAGGGGGAGCCCTTGCAACTTATGAAGACAATTCCTTATCCTTTACAATTTCACATATTATATTCCCCGTTGAAAACTTCAACTAGTTTGTCATCAATCACCAAAAAGGGGGAGATTGTAAGTGCATCTAGTGCCACCCCTAGTTGGTTCTGGAGTATTGACGACAAACCTAGTTGAGGGACTAATGTGTTTGTGAGAATTGCAGGATAACACAGGTAGAAGTCCCTCATTGATTCGGTTTTCTTACCAGAGATGACCCCTAAAAATGTATCAAGACATTGATGTCAAAGGTGGTATATGAAGATATTCACATTGAAGACTATGACAAGAGAAGGCATCGCATGAAGCCTGTGGAGCTCAAAGACTTAGATCTTTCGTAGCTCTTTTTCCTCTTCCTTGTTGAGTCATAGGAACCACCGTACTGTTAAGTGGGGTCCAAGAGAACCATTCAGAATGACTGAAGTGATGCTTAAACAAAACCTATGTCTTCGAGTGAAGACTATGAGAGCGAATCTTGTCCAGAGTCGGACAAGTCAGCTTTGCTTGTAGCCCAAGTAAAGTTGTCGTGTGAGTTTGAAATCTGACCGTTGGAACACGTGTCAGTTCCTTAGTGACCCAGGGTCATTTCGGACAAATCAGGTCGGGTTGCCTAGTGGCTATAAATAGCCCACCCCCTACAACCATAAACGGTTGGCTACTCAGAGTTAGTGTACGGCTTTTGTCGTTTGAGAGCAACCCACCTCGAAGCATTTGAGAGAGAATTCCTAGCGAGGATAAAGCCCTAACCACCCAGAGCCAAAGAGAATTAGGCATCACTTAAGTCTTCTTGTCTGTGTGATCTGAAGACTTATTACACTTGAGAACTGTGAATCCTCCAGCCGGTTAGGCGTCGCGTTCTGAGCATCCAAGAGACATTGTGGATTGCCGGTGAACAAAGTCTGTGAAGGTTTGGGAGTCTACCTTGAAGACTTACCAGAGTGATTGGGCAAGGTCTGTGTGACCTTAGTTCAAGGGGAATACGGTGAGGACTGGGTGTCCTGAGCTGCGTGTTCAGGACTGGGTGTCCGGGACTGTGTGTCCTCAGATTTAAATACCTAGCCGCCCTAACCAGACGTACAGTTGTCACATCAACTGGAACTGGTCCAACACATCATTGTCTTCAACGAGTCATGGTTTCATCCTTCCTTTCTCTTTACGTACTGTTACTCCTTGTGAAGTCATTGTATGATTGCACTATCTTTTATCTTCACTGAGTGACTGCGTGTTCGGTTTGGCTTCATAATATCTTCCTACCTGATCCTTACTACATTACTGCTATTAGTCATTGTGTTGTCACTCTATTGAATACTTGACTATGGCTTGCCTAGTGTAGTCTACCTTCCGCTGCAGAGGGTAATAGGTTTATTTCTATCATTTGTCTTCATAACTTCCACGTTTTGAAGACTTTCATAAAAATCGCCTATTCACCCCCCTCTAGTCAATATAACACACTTTCACCATCACTGTTTGATAACATGTGATCATGCCAAGTTATTTTGGATGGAGGCACAAACTGTATTTGCTATAAAGATGCCCCGACTCCATCCACACACTTGGGCTACTGACTTGCTCGATGCTAGCTGGGTGCCAAAGAAAGATGCAGCTATTGGCATTACGGTGATGTGGGCTATTTGGAGCAGCCGAAACAGGTTCACTCATCATGAAGAAAGATATCAACCAAAGCGGTCCATGGAGATTATTGCTGAAATTGTGGGGACGCGGGAGCTTCCCCCCAAGACACATACACCTGCTGTAAATGAGCAGCAGCGATGGGAGGCGCCGATGACCGGGGTTGTCAAGATGAATGTCGACGATGCAGTCGACACGGCTAGTGCAAAAGGTGGCACCGGCGTAGTTGCTCGTAACAGCGAAGGCAGACTACTAGTGTCGCGGTGCACTGGCTACCAAGGGGTGGTTGATCCCCTGACACTGGAGATTTTGGCTTGCAGAGATGCTACTTTGCTTGCGAGGGAGAAGAACTATCAGAATGTGATAGTCGAGACAGATTGCCTCAATGTTGTTCAACTATGGGAAGGTAGGCTGAGAGGCAAATCGAAGGGATTCCATATCTTCCAATAGATGCAGGAGGAGTTGCCGTTTTTTCAGGGATTTCAACTTCGTTATGCTAGCCGTCTAGTTAACTTTGTTGCTCATATTTGTGCTAAGGAAGCTTTAGTTGTAGAGAATGTTGCTACATACTCTAATGTAATCCCTGGTTTTCTGAGTTGCGCTATGCACTCGGATTTGCTATCGCTGAATGAATAAAATCCGGAGAGTGGAGGTTTCGAAAAAAATAAAAATTGGTAGCCAAGTTCTTGTGAACCGTCGCAGTCGGACGAAAATTTGAACCGGACTTGAACTGGGCCACCGCCAACCGCGTGCCACCTCCGCCGACACGTGGACACCCTGCGCCGCCCCCGCTCACCGCCCCGCCCGAAGCGACCAGAAAGGGACCAGTACCCGAGCCAAGCGGCGAGCCGGCGAGCCACCGCCCCCCGCCTCCCCTCGCTCCCGCCCGCGCGGTATCCTCCCCCTCCACCCCGCCCCGCGGCCGCAGCGCTCCGCAGATCGAACCCTCACGCGCGCCATGGCGTCCTCCTCCTCCGCGACGTCCGGCGACGACCGGCCGCCGGCCGCCGGGGGCGGGACCCCCGCGCAGGCGCACGCGGAGTGGGCCGCCTCGATGCACGCCTACTACGCGGCCGCCGCCTCCGCCGCCGGGCACCCCTACGCCGCGTGGCCGCTGCCGCCGCAGGCCCAGGTACGCGACGCGATCCTCCTCTCCTAGAGCCGCTCCCGGGCCGCAGACCCGCGGCGGCGGGGTGGCGTTGTTGCCTTGTTGGTGGCGGGGCTTTGAGTTCTGATCAGTTTTTTTCCTCTTTCGCGGCGGGGCGCAGCAGCACGGCCTGGTGGCGGCCGGGCCGGGGGCGGCGTACGGCGCGCCGGTGCCGTTCCCCATGTACCACCACCCCGCGGCGGCGTACTACGCGCACGCGCACGCGCACGCCTCCATGGCCGCGGTAAATGCCGAGCTCCTCTCCCTCGTTTATTTTCTGGCGAAATTGGACCTGACCGTACGTGGTTGTGCGGCCGTGTGCGAAATTAATTGTCTGCCGCGTTCTGCTCTGTGCAGGGGGTGCCTTACATGGCCGGCGAGTCTGCGTCGGCGGCGGGGAAAGGGAAGAGGGTGGGGAAGACACAGCGTGTCCCTTCCGGCGAGATCAATTCCAGCTCCGGGAGGTACGGCGTGGTTTCTAATCTGTGCTCGCATTTGTGTTCTTCTTTGTCTGTTGGCCGGGTGGACTGAACTGATATGGCTTGCACAGTGGCGATGCCGGGAGCCAGGGGTCATCGGAGAAGGGAGACGCCGGCGCCAATCAGAAGGTGCCTCGTTTGGCATTGTCTGAATTATGCTTTTCTAGCAATCTTTGATTGTTAGTTTTGGTTGATCCACAATTTCACATGTGTTTATGTAATCTGTCCAGGGCTCATCATCATCCGCCAAGAGGAGAAAGTCCGGCGCTGCGAAAACAGAAGGTGGGTTATCAGTTATCACAAACCATAATTCTTGGATACAAGGTATGATGGGTTAGTTTGAAAAGACGATGACTGGACCAGTTACACTTCATACAAAGGAAGAAGTGGGCTTGGATTTGTGTCATTGCACCCTAAGAGAGTGCTGCAAGGAGTAGTTTGTCTATGTTGGTAGTATGTGAGAATGACAATTGGCATTTTCAGGTGAACCATCTCAGGCTGCCACAGTGCAGAATGCTGTAACCGAGCCGCCATTGGAAGACAAGGAGAGGTCTGCATCCAAACTGTTGGTTTTGGCGCCTGGGAGGGCGGCACTCACCAGTGCTGCACCAAACTTGAATATTGGGATGGATCCCTTGAGCGCTTCTCCATCCTCCTTGGTGCAGGGGGAGGTGAACGCCGCAGCTTCTTCCCAGAGTAACGCTTCGCTGTCTCAGATGGTATAGTTTTCCTTTATGAATTCGTTTCTTCAAAGGAAGTTTCTCCTAGACTTCCAGCCTCTGCACTGTTATGATTTTTGAGAGCGTGATAAATTGGTAATTGTCATGAATGACCAGTAGTTTTCCTCTCATTTTGGAAATTGAATAGTGCATTTACTTGCGGACTTTAGCCCTCTTTTATAAAAGTGTGGTGACAAATAGCATGTAAATGTTTTTCAGATTGCATCTTATATGATTATAACAACCATACTCTTGAGGCCGTGACGAGCAATCAATCTCTAATACGTATATATTACCGAAGCAGCACCTAAGTCAGAAATTTTATGCCCGCAAATACCATTGGTTATTAAATATGAATCTATAGTTACTGGTCACTCGTGACCACCCGGATGTTTCTGCGAGTGAATTTTTGCAATGTTCTGCAAGATTTATCTTTGTTTTTGCAGGATGAACGGGAACTGAAGAGGGAGAGAAGGAAACAATCCAACAGAGAGTCTGCAAGGAGATCAAGATTACGCAAACAGGTACACTCAGTACTAAAGACGAAAAATCTCAAGTGGGAATGTGAAAAAAAAAATACTTCACACAATGTTTTGTACTTTCCTGCACTTATTTATTTCCTGGTGAGTGTGTGGCACTAGAAGTAGAGAAATGATAGGTACAAAATTTACGTTCAACACTATGGACGTTTGACTGTTAAGTTAGGTCCGCACAAGGATCTCTCCGCATGAGAATGCTCCAGATAGGTTATGCTGGACATAATGTCTGAAACAATCACCGCTGGCCTGATGGCCTGGTCATCTTGGAAGCATTTCTCTCGCTTTTATTGCTAAAATGGGATTACCCAGTTTTTATTGTTTCAGAAATTTAAGTGTTGGCTTTGTAGGGAAGTATGCAATCACTAAAAGTTTTGGTTAACTGGGATCATCGCAGGCTTCTAGAAGTTTAATTAGAATATACTTTCTACTGCTTCTTGAGCAATGCTGCCTAATATACTTGATTTGTTTTAACTGGACTTGATTACAGTAGGGATGTTTAGTCAAGTGTCCCTATGACCTATTACCTGCATGTTGCTGAAATTATCTTTTGGGGGTAATATATCTAACATTTTGAACTCAGCTGAACAGCGAAACATATCCAGTTTAGGCAAGTAAGACAACACTGTATCGATTTTCTAGGCCAGCAAATGAATTAACTTAAGATTATTTGATGATATAAAATTTCACCGTTGAAACAGTATACTAATTGATCTCGATTTCTTCTTATGCTACCTAGCAAGAATGCGAAGAGTTAGCCCAGAAGGTAAGTGAGCTGACCGCAGCGAATGGCACGCTCAGATCAGAACTCGACCAGCTTAAGAAGGACTGCAAAACCATGGAAACAGAAAATAAAAAGCTGATGGTGAATGCCACACCCCTCTCTGTCCATGCCCTTGATGGCAAAGTTATTTTCATAACTCAATCTTACTGCTGACTGTAACCAGTGGTTTTCTGATTAATGCAGGGTAAAATACTAAGTCACGATGATAAAATGCAGCAGTCAGAGGGCCCTAGCGTTGTGACTACCCTGAGCATCCAGGTCGAAGCGCCCGAGCCGCATCAGGGAGGACACGGCAAAGCTTCATAAGAAAAGCTCAACAGCAACAGCGAGGGGTTGGATCGAGTGCCAACCAGTAAGTAGAAGTCAAGAAGATTGGTGGAGTTCCCTATTATCTAACCCTGCCATCGCCCGATAGGGTTTCACCCCCCTTTTGAAGCTCCATAATCATACTTGGTTTTTGGTCTTAGTCATGGCTGGCCAATGAGTTGTTTGTAAAACATGGTGTACATAAATGTATGATAGATTACTATATTTCTTGTTATATTTTGGTGTAGTACAAGAAGTGACATCCGGACGGGAGAAGAGCTCTTGCTGGTGTGGTAGTGATACTGTGTTCAGTATCATCTAGGGAAGCTCTGCTTCATTAGTGGTTTAGTACATGCTAAAAGTGCAATAGATTGGACTGCAAAACTGGTAAAACTTTCTTTGGTACCTGGCGAGGGTCTCTCCCCGCTCGGCTGGGACATGGAGGTAGGGGCTGAAACGGATCGGACAGTGCACTTACCGTTTCTATTTTCATACTTTCAAAACAAATACAAACGCGAATATGGATATCGTCGAATACAAATGTGGATTGGGTTTACTAGAATAAGGATACACATCAGATGTTTGCTCAATTCGGAACGAACATATCAGATGTTTGCTGAATTTGGAACAGACACAAATAATAGCAACATGTTAGTTAAAAGAAATAAGTCAACAGATATGTGACACAAAATAATCAACTTGCAACGTATAATAAGTCAACGATAGATATGTTCATAAAAACACACTACTATGATGCATAATAATTACTGTAAGTTTAATCATGTAAAATTTGAAATTGACAACTCATTAGGCTTTTATGTTCGATAATACTGGGGCTAAAATTGGTTAATTAGCTCATGTAATTTTATTTGGACACGAATATATCAATTTTCTTATCCATATTTGTGTTAAAATAGATTGGGATATCTTTTGTCTTGGCAATGTCGATGCGTGGCTACTCGTACTATACACATGGTTCCCAATATAATTACTTTGAGCTTAGCTATATTAAGAAAATCATCGGAATGAATCTAAACTACCAATAACAGCTAAAAATCTATCTTATGTTGGGGTCGCGGATCGGGTTCTACTAGTTGGTTCTTTTCTGGCGTGTCTGATGTGCTCTTCTGTGGTTTTGCTTGGTTGTTGTGGAATCAGAGCTGTGGTGAGTTGTGTTCGTGTGGTGACAATGATACGCACTCGGTGGCTGTTTGCGGAGCACTTGGTCCGCGCAAGCCCCGCGTTTTCCCCTCGCGATCGTCCTCAAAGTCGGAGATGTTGTTCATTGGCGCGTGTGGCCCACTGTTGGCATATGTTGCCTTTTTATGCAGCTGTTTGCACACTAGCTTTGTCGATGGGGTTGTTCAGTGAAGTCGGAGTCCCTTGTTCAGAGGCAACCAGTGATAACTATGATGCTTGCGGCCCCTTGATGGATGTCTTTTCTTCTTTATAGCTATATATGATCCATGCCGGCGGCCAGGTTGGCCGATGGTGCTCATTTTCTATGGTTTGGATTATGTCGGTTTTAGCCTTGTTTCTTTACAAATTAACAGAGCAATTTTAACTCTCTTATTAATCAATGAAATGAGAAGTCTTTTGCCTCGTTGCAAATAAATAAATTCCGCACAACAAAAGAAAAAGGAGAGAAAATATATTAAGGAAGTAAAAAGATGAAATTGCAATGAGCTTATTTCATAGTTGCCCTGAGTTTTTTTAGAATTGCCATTATGTCATCTCTTATTACAGTGAAATAATTTCCATGGGTTCAATATTTTTCTCAGGAGAGAGCAACAAACTGCACGAGAAGAATCCTAGCATATTTATTTTTTGAGGGCAATGGCACAAAAGCTGCTACGGCTCTTCAAGCCCACACGCCTATCTTCAGGCCCATACAGGTCAAACGCGAGCCCGCTGGAACGAACCTCCCCAGACCGCGCGCCTCCCGTGACTCCCCTTCACGCCCGCTGCCGTTGCGTGCTTCGGTTTTTAGTACCACCTCGCCTAGCCGAGGGGAATCGAGAGGGAGAGCTGGCTATAAGAGGAGGGCGAGGTGCTACGTTCTCCTCACTTACCTGGACGGGGTCGACGGGCGATCAAGAAGGCCCGTGGCCTGGGTCAATGGCCCACATTGCACTTGGTGGGTGCGTTGGCCCATCATCTCCCCAAGTGGGAGAATGAACGTCATAATTTGTGGTAGAGGGGGTACGCGTTCGCGCGGCCCCTGCCAATTCTTTTAAATTAAATCTTGGTCCCTGGCCTGGCTTGCACATGCGGTCTGTTTTTGCAATCCAATCCTTGTCTGGTATGTTTCATCTGTTGCACAACCAGAGGGAGCCGTAATGCCGTATGATCTGGCCTTCCCTGAAACTAAGTTGCGGTGAACTGAAAAAACAACACTGCAAACTATAACAAAACCATATGCGCCCGTCCAGTAGGAGAATCCCTTGCTCACACATTGACAAGGCTTCCAGCAAAATAAGAATAACCAGCAAGTAATCAAACACCGTCTCTAACTAAGCTCTAAACACTACAGGATGGAACTACCTGCAACAACTTCAGAGCTCCTGCCCGCCGTGAACATCTACGGCACATGCTGCAAAAAGGCTACTTTCCTGTTCAGTTCTCTGCTGGAAGAGCAATTTTTCGGAACAGACTGGTAGAGCTGGCTTAAATAAAGATGAACAACATTTTCCATGCATGCTGAACTGCACGCTGGCTCCAGCCTCTCATACGTTCAGGCAGTGCGTTCTTTCAACACGAGAAAAGAAGAGGCCATTCATGGAACTGAAGGTACACAACACAGGAGGGTTCTGAACTTCTGATACAAGTGTGGCACAACAAGACTGCAAAATGTCCAAGATGAACTATCTACACTACATTACGCGTCCACATGAATCGTGGGATATGTTTCAGTCCCCTGAGCAGATTAAATCAATGTACAAGCAGGGCTGATTACCCGTTGCAACTGCCCCAACAGACTGAATCAACAGTCTTGGTGTTCCTTTTGCGCGATTCTGTTCTAGTACGTACTATTCATTTTAAGACAAAGCACATGCTGAAGTGTGCAGAGCAGACAGAGATTAGATCAAAGCAGCCTAGAAGTTAAAACTTGTCACTCGTGGAGCAGATACGACCAAGTGTTGTGGGCTACTGCACCAAAGCGTTCTACATTAGTACAAAGCAAGTTGACGATTTATTTTTTTTGCGAAGAAGAACACCAAGCGGACACAAATTTTAATGATAAATACAGTGACAGTTATGCCAGCCTATAATGCCTCTCTTGCTCTAGCACCTACAGTTTATGATTGCAACAAACTTTTCACAAGGAATTCGCTAAACGACCACGAAACAGCTAGCAGCCCATAAAAACATAGTAGAAAGTCGTGGATAAACGTGGGCTCTATGTGGTTTAGAGAAGTCTAGTAGCCTTTATATATGGTGAACCATGATATAAAACGACACCATACACTCCTTATTCCTTAAAAATAGGTAATTCCTTCCTCCCACAAGAGTTTGTTCCGACAGTCACTTTGCATCAATTATTTCGCATGCTACATACAATTTCAAAGTCATACATGATACATGTGCAGTCATCCACAACCATTAATAAGATGGACCTGTGTAAGGTCATACCTAGCTAACTTACCGGCAACCCATTAATGGTTGGTGACTAACATAAATCGTGAGTTATGATGCAGTACATCACTTCATCATAATCTCAAAGTGAGAGTGGTCGTCTAGCCAGTGGCCTCCACGATAAATAGTAGTATGTTATCTTCATGCTAAAGAGCAAGCCAACACGACCAAATCGTCTAACTATGTTAGAAGTGTAGCTGGAAAAACTTAGAGGAATTTGAAAAATAATAACCAAGTTTCACAGGCAAGCTACATGTCAGTCGAATAAGAAGAGGAGGCATCTGGAAACAATAGCTTCCTGGCTGGATTGCCTGTCCGCAAGACTTGCTAGACATAAGTGAGCCATAGTCATAGCTAAGTGTGCTAACGCTCAAGAGGTTGGAGCATGCAATGTCCATCGTTTATCGTCTACGGTACAACCTCACCTGTAGCGTCAAATACCATGAGAATATGGACAAAGCCAGCACACAATGATCCTTGACGGCTGTTAAGTGTAACGCCCCGGATGCAGCACTGGTGCAAGAAACGCCGAGACCACGCCATGGCAGAACGTGTAGGTGCAAAACAAGAGAAAGAGAAAGAGCAGGCCAAGGATGTTAACTGATGAAACTGAAGACAAGTCAGGCAACACCATGACGGGCAAGAATACTGAACCTGAAACCAATGAGCAGGACGGTGAGTCCCGCAGGTCAGGGAGACCAGCAGCTGACCAGCACCATCTGTAAAAGTATGCCGGTGACGAATGGTTAAATACTGACAGTGGGCCACAACTGGAAGTGTGCGCAAAGTGTATTAAGTAGCATCCAGTTCACCTATCTCGGCATCCGGTGGATCAGAACTGAACCGAAGAACCGTGACCAGGGCTAGTGTTCCTCCTCTCTGGTCGTTCCCTCTTGTAACCAGACTTGGATACTCGGTGAATCAATTGAGAGAGTAGCAATTCCGTTTGTCTGATTGAGTAGTAGCTAGGTTCGTAACATTAAGACTCAGACAGCAACCTAGCTAAAACGCTGGTTGCACCTTAACTATTTGCATGGCAGTGAGCCACAAGGGACTCAATAGTTGCTAAACTCTTTGTCATCTCGAGCAAGGGTTTCCTTTCCTAGGAACCTCAACATCCTAGCGTTGTAACTACCTTGAGCATCCAGATTGAAGCGTCCAATCCGCATCATGGCAGAGACGGCAAAGCTTGGTAAGAACGCTTGATAGTGACATCAAGGGGTTGAAGTGCAAACCAAGAAGTAGAAGGCGAGGGAGATTAGTGGGATACTTATATTATCTATGCCCGCCATCGCCCGATAGTTCTTCGCCCCCTTTTGGTAAATAGTGACATCAGAAGAGCTCCTGTGGTATGGCAGTGATACCGTGTTCAGTATGAGGTTATACTGGAGGGAAGCTTGTTGTGCTTTACATGCTGAAACTGTAATGGATTGGACTACAAAACTGAAACTCTTTTCCCCGCAAAAAAGAAAAAACTGAAACTCTTTTGAATATCTGACGAGGGGCTGTCTCGGCGTGGGCTACAGGTGGTGATCGCCCCGCTGGGAAACGGAGACTGAAGCGAACCTCCCAGAACGCGTGCTTCCCTTCGCCCCTGCTGCTGTGCTTCGGTTTTTAGTACCACCTCGCCCAGCCGAGGAGCATCGAGTAGAAGAGCAGCCTATAAGAGTAGGGCGAGGTGCGACCTAGCTCCTTACTTACCGGGACTGGGTCGACGGGCGATCAAGAAGGCCTGTGGTCTGGGTCAATGGCCCACATTGCACTTGGTGGGTGCGTTGGCCCATCATCTCCCCAAGTGGGAGAATGAACGTCATAATTTGTGATAGAGGGCGCGGCCCCAGCCAATCCTTTGAAATTTAATCTTGGTCCTTGCCAGACCTCGCCTGCTTACTAAGTCTGGTGTTACAATGCAGTGCTCCTAGTCTGGTTCATCTGTTGAACAGAACAGACAACAGTTTCTTCAGGTAGTGTGTTCTCTGAACAGAGAACGAAATTCAGTAATTGCTGGAGGGTTCTGATCCAAGTTTCTCTTGGCAACACGAACCACGAACCCGTCCTTGCCTGGCCTGCTTAAGAAAATCCAGTCCTCCGGGTCTTCTTCAGGCAGTGGTCGCTTAGTGTTGTTCTCTGAAGAGGCAAAACAAAATTCAGCAATTGCTGGAGGGGTCTGACCCAAGTTGTTCTCTGAAGAGGGAAAACAAAATTCAGCAATTGCTGGAGGGGTCTGATCCAAGTTTCTCTAGGCAACGCGAACGACCAAATATATGCATCTCGTGCTGCCCGGTTGTACATTCTCACGCCCTTTACCTTCCTGTTAGCGTTACATTCAACTAGCTAAAATTTGGCTCGAACTGAACTTATGAACATGCAGAGACATGTAGATAGAGCCGATTCAACTCACTGCAGGGTTTACTTTAACTTGTTAGTTCAAGCAGAGCCATGCACCCCACACAGACTTAGCATTTCGCCGCAAAAATTCTAGACAAGAAAACCTAGCTTTAGTTCCATTCATTGAGCCTGAAACTAAACAAAACGTCAACAGCTTTACACTCAGATTTGCCACCAACCAAGGTTATCAACACCCTGCAAAATGAACCAGAGCTAAAATGAACAAACAACACCCCGCAAAACTCATAGGAAGTATGCCTCAAGCCCTCAACTCAAGAGCAGGTACACACATGCTAATCAACACAAAGCATAAGGTTCAATGCACTACATGTATGTCTTCTTGATGTTCAGGGCCAGCAACCATACGCCAAACCAAGCCAGGTGTGTTTTTTCAGTACATGTATCCTGCCATTTCGACACATGCATGCAACTTAAAAAAACAAACCATGACCCTGTAGGGGAATCCCTTTCTCACAATTGACAAACCCATAAGGGCCCCACCATGCCTCTTGAGGCAAGGCTAAACTTCAAACTTGTTAGTTCCAGCAAGATAAGAAGATTCAGTAAGTAGAGTTCAACAACATACCTAACTGATAAAGAAACACTGCCTCTCACTAAGCTCTAAACACTCAAGGATGGAACTACTCACAAAAGCTTCAGAGCTCCTGTCACCGTGAACATGTAACGACAGTAGAAAAATACTGCAAAAGAGCCACCGTTCTGTTCTGTTCTGCTCTCTGCGGGTGCCGGGAGGAGCAATTTTCCAGAACAACCTGGTAGGGAATCAGCATTTTCATGCATGTTGAGCTCCACGCTGCCTCCAGCCTCTCATGTCACACGTTCAGGCAGTGTGTTCTTTGAACGTAACAAAAGAAGAGGCCATGCATGGAACTGATACAAGTGTGGCACAGCAAAAAAGTGTGGCACAGCAAGACTGTAAAATTCCCAAGATGAGCTATCTGCACTACATTATGCCTCCAGGTGAACATGGGATATGTTTCAGTTCCCTGAGCAGAGTAAATCGATGTACAAGCAGAGCTGATTATCCATTCCAAATGCCACAATAGAGAGAATCTACATTTTGGTGTTCCTTTTGTGCGCTTCTTTCTACTATTCATTAAGACCAAGCACATGCTCAAGTGTGTAGAATGAAATTAAACCAAAGCAGCGGCAATAAATAGCACTCCCTCCATTCCAAATTAAGTGACTCAACTTTGTACTTTGTATTAACTTTAGTACAAAGTTAGTACAAAGTTGAGTCATTTATTTTGAGGCGGAGGGAGTAGTATGTTACCTTCATGCTACAAAGCAAGCCAATATGTGAGCGCCCCGGCTACAGCAACCCCACTGGCAGGAGGGACCAAGCCCAACGAGCCACGACCCAACAGGGCCCGCAAGCCCAACCAACGCTTCTGCGGGCCGGAGTGGGTGACGACCCAGCCTACCGCTACTTAAGCACAAGTCACCAACCCCAGCAGGCATCCAGTGGATCACGGCGGCGGCGGCACTTGTTCTTGTTCCTTCGATTCCCTGTTCCAATTCTTGTAATCAGCCCTGTAATCGCCACCTGATACCGAATTCGTGAGCTAGTGCAATAGATCGAGATTACTCTAGAGGGTACCTAACATCTGGTATCAGAGACCAAGCCCATCCGCCGCTGCAGCATTCTGGCTCAGTTCGTGGAGACCAGATCTCTTCGCCAGGCACGCGCGCGACTCGTCGCCATGGATCCTTCGGTTCAAGCCTTCCTCGAGCGACTGGAGACCACCCTGAAGGAGCACACCGCGGCGATCCACGCCTCCAACAACAAGGTAGACGATCTGGTGGCGTGGCGGCCCGATCTCGAGCGGCGCGGCGCCGATCTGGGCGACTCCGTCGCCGCTCTTCAGCTCTCGCGTCCGACCATCACCAAGGAGGGCGCGGCGACTCGGCCGTCTGCGTCGAGCGATCTACCACCTGCAACGACTGATGTCCACCCCGACACCGTGTCTGGCGCGGTCGACCCTCCCATCGGGCCTACTGGCCACGGCGTATTCAACATCTCTCGGGGGTCGCCGGCGGCGTCCTTCCAGACGCCGCCGCCACTCCCGGCAAACGGTCAGATCAATTCCTCAACAATTGCTCTGTCATCTCCTTTCGCTCATGCCAGCCAACTCCTCGCGGGGTTGGGCCAGGCGCATCCTGCTATTGTGTTTCCTAATTTTGCGGGCGAAAATCCTCGCCTGTGGAAGACGCTTTGTGAACAGTACTTCACCATGTTCAGAATTCACCAGTCGTTTTGGGTGCCCATGGCTTCGCTTAATTTTTCAGGGTCAGCCGCTGTTTGGCTGCAGTCGATTCAGAAGAAATTATCTGAATTCGATTGGGAGTCCTTTTCGGCTCTGTTATGCACTTGTTTTGGTAGATATCGCCATGAGCTCTTATTCGGACTCGATTCACCCATTCTACTTCCTTACTCGTTTTGTGGAAGGTTTACGGGCAGACATACGAGCGGTGGTTCTGGTTCAACGGCCGCCCGACTTGGACACTGCATGCTCCCTCAGCACTCTTACAAGAGGAGGTGATCCAGGGGGCGTTCGACGACATTCATCAGCCGTCGACGTCCAGGCCACCAGAAGTGCTCCCCCGTAGTGGCGTGCCTCTGCCACTGCCGGCTCCACCAACGCGCCCTCAAGTTCACCAAACGGCCACGGATCGACGCAGCCTCGAAGGGGCACGGGCGGATGTCGCACGCCCAGACGGGGCCCGCTCCGAGCCGGCGAAACTCAAGGCGCTTCGCGATTACCGGCGCGCACGGGGGCTCTGCTTCAAGTGCGGCGAGCACTGGGACCAGGAACACGTCTGCCCCACTTCAGTTCAACTTCACTTCATCGAAGAACTCCTGGACTTGTTCGGCATCAGCTCGGTACTCGACGGCGACGCCTCATCACCAACCGATGCGGCATCAGAGACTATGATGGCTATCTCGCGCCCAGCCTTGTCAGGTGGAGTGGCCCCGAAGGCCTTTCAACTGCGCGCATGGATACAGGGACGCGAGGTCCTGATGCTGGTGGACTCGGGCAGCTCTACGTCATTCATCAACCAAGAGTTCGCCAAGTCAATCGCAGGCTTGCATCAGCTGCCTCGTCCCTGCATGGTGCGTGTCGCAGACGGAGGCGAATTGCTCTGTACAGCTCAGGTGCCGCGATGTGCATGGAACACCTAGGGTAATGAATTCCACACTGATACGAAGGTTTTGGCTCTGGGCACATATGATGCTATTTTGGGAATGGATTGGCTCGAAGCTCATAGCCCCATGACAGTTGACTGGCGCGCCAAATGTATTCAGTTCATGACAGTGGCGGGAGTGGCCTGTCTGCGCGGCCATGATTCTGACTCCACTACGTGCCACTCCATCAATTTCGTGCAGCTTCAGAGCATGTGCAAAGCAGGGGCTGTGTCGCATATTGTGTACCTGTGCTCTGAAGATCAGTCATCAGACAAGAAAGAGGCTGTCCCAGCTTGCCTCCAGGAAGTATTGGCAGAGTTTCCAACTGTGTTTGGTGAACCAGAAGGGCTGCCACCGAGGCGCGAATGCGATCATCGCATTCCCCTAATTCCTGGTGCGCAACCTATCAACATTCGTCCTTACCGTCATAAACCTGATCATAAGGATGAAATCGATCGTCAAGTGGAGGAACTCTTGAAGGCAGGTATTATTCAGAAGAGTTCCAGTCCGTTCTCCTCACCGGTGATTCTAGTTAAGAAGAAGGACGGAACGTGGCGTCTATGTGTGGATTATCGCCACCTTAACGCACTGACAGTAGTGGGAAAGTATCCAGTGCCAGTCATAGAGGAGTTGTTGGATGAATTGCATGGCTCCCGCTGGTTTTCTAAGCTTGATCTTAGAGCAGGGTACCACCAAATTAGGTTGGCTGAAGGAGAAGAATACAAGACAACATTTCAGACTCACGCATGCCATTATGAGTTCCTCTTGGTTTCATTTGGATTGGCCGGAGGCCCTGGTACATTCAACGGAGCAATGCATGGCACGTTGCGACCTGTCCTGTGTGATGGAGTCCTGGTTTTCTTCGATGATATCCTAGTGCACATGAAAACTCTGGAAGAGCACAAGCTGAAACTCAGAGAGGTCTTGGGTCTCTTGTAGGAGAGTCAAGGAAAGCAAGTGCGCTTTTGGACAGCAACAACTCTCTTATTTAGGGCATGTCATCAGCGCAGGAGGGGTGTCAACGGACCCGAGCAAGGTACATGCAGTGGTGGAGTGGGAAACACCAAGTGACACCAAAGAAGTGCGCCGTTTCTTGGGCTTAGCCGGCTATTAGCGCAGATTTTTCAGGAATTTTGGAGTGATTGCGCGGCCACTATTCAACTTACTCAAGAAAGGAGTCCCGTTCGTTTGGACGAGCACAACTCAAACTGCATTTCAAACTCTCAAGGATCAGTTGGTTTCTGCCCCAGTCTTGGCCTTGCCCGACTTCTCTCAACCCTTCATCATGGAAACTGACGCTAGCGACAAGGGCATCGGCGCAGTGTTACAGCAGAATGGGCATCCATTGGCTTTCATGAGCAAAGCCCTAAGCCCTCGCTATCAAGGCCTCTCAACCTATGAAAAGGAGTATCTAGCAATCATAGTGGCAGTGGATCAGTGGAGGCCTTACCTCCAGCACGGTGAGTTTGTAATTCACACAGATCAGAGAAGTTTGGTGCACCTGGAAGAGCAACGCCTCACCACCCCATGGCCGCGAAAGGCATTCACCAAGCTCCTCGGGCTCTAGTACCGCATCAAGTACAAAAAAGGAACGGACAACTCAGCTGCAGATGCCTTATCGCGTGCCCAACCCACTGATGTCCTCTTTGCAATGTCGGAGTGTCAACCAACATGGCTACATGATGTGATGAACAGCTATCATTCCAATCCTCAGGCCCTGCATTTTTCAGAACAATTGGCCATACGTGAAGATCCAAAAGGTCATTTCTCCTTACAGCAGGCCACTCTGCGTTTCCGAGGACGCATTTGGCTTGGTGGTTCTACAGCCTTACAGCAGCAAATCATGAGGGCCTTCCATGACAGTCCGATAGGGGGACATTCTGGGTTCCCAGTGAAGTATCGTCGCATTCGACGTTTGTTTGCTTGGCCTAAGATGAAACTGCATATTCAGCATTATGTCAAGTGCTGTCCAGTCTGTCAGCACGCAAAACCCGACAGAGCTGCGAACCCAGGACTATTGTTGCCACTACCAATTCCAGCCGCACCGTGGGACTTAATTACTATGGATTTCGTTGATGGCTTGCCTCAATCAGGTAAGGCCAACTGCTTTTGGGTGCTCGTGGATAAAAGGACTCGGTACGCTCATTTCCTTCCCATTGCCCACCCTTACACGGCAGCTAAGGTGGCCAAACTATACATGCAGCACATCTATAAGATTCATGGTTTCCCTCGCGCCATCGTGTCTGACAGAGATCCAGTCTTTACAAGTCACTTCTGGCAGGAATTGTTCCGTTATGCAGGCACTGAGCTACGTTTGAGCACAGCCAACCACCCGCAGACGGATGGTCAAACAGAGCGCGTGAATCAGTGCGTGGAAACCTTTCTCCGCTGTTTCACGCACGCGTGTCCACGTCGTTGGAGTTTCTGGATTCCCTTGGCACAATTTTGGTACAATTCCTCCCACCACTCAGCTATTGGAATGTCGCCCTTCAAGGCTCTGTTCGGCTATGAACCGCAGCAGTGGGGAATCACAACGACAAGCTCATGTTCAGTGCCATCCTTGGAAGCCTGGCTGGAGGAGCGGGCAGTGATGCAGCAGTTGATCCAACATCATTTGCACCACGCTCGACAGTGCATGAAGAGCAATGCAGATAAACACCGCTCTTTTCGGGAATTTGCCATGGGGGATAGTGTCTACTTGAAGCTCCAGCCTTACGTGCAATCTTCGGTGGCCCCGAGGGCAAATAACAAATTATCATTCAAATTCTATGGCCCGTATCCCATTATCGAGAAGATCAATGCTGTCGCCTACAAGTTGCAGCTTCCAGCACAGGCGTCTGTCCATCCCGTTTTCCATGTGTCTCAACTTCGCCGAGCACTTCTCCCTGGTACGGCTGTCACTCCTGAGCTTCCCATCTGTTCTGACATGCTTGCCGTTCCTGTGGAGATACTCCAGACTCGCTGGCGTCGGAAGAATGGTGCTATGGTGGAACAGGTCAAGGTACGTTGGTCTCTGGCGACTGCCATGGAAGACACATGGGAAGACCGCGTAGCTCTCTTCGATCGCTTTCCTCAAGCTGCGGCTTGGGGGCAAGCCGCCACTCAAGGAGGGGGGGGGATGTGAGTGCCCCGGCTACAGCAACCCCACTGGCAGGAGGGACCAAGCCCAACGAGCCATGACCCAACAGGGCCCGCAAGCCCAACCAACGCTTCTGTGGGCCGAAGTGGGTGACGGCCCAGCCTACCGCTACTTAAGCACAAGTCACCAACCCCAGCAGGCATCCAGTGGATCACGGCGGCGGCACTTGTTCTTGTTCCTTCGATCCCCTATTCCAATTCTTGTAATCAGCCCTGTAATCGCCACCTGATACCGAATTCGTGAGCTAGTGCAATAGATCGAGATTACTCTAGAGGGTACCTAACACAATATGACCAAAATCATTTAACTATGTGATGATTGTAGCTAGAAAAATAGAGGAAGTTGAAAACGCAAGTATGACATGCAAGCTACATGCTAGTCGGATAGGAAGATGAGGCATCTGGAATCAATGCCCCCCGCGTCAGCTTGCCTATCAACAGGACTTGCTGGACATAAGTGAACCACACTCATAGTTAAGCATGCTAACGTTCAAGAGATTGGAGCACGCAATGTCCACCGTTCATTGTCTACGTCGTAACTTCACCCGTAGCAACACATACCATGAGAACATGGGCAAAGACAACACATGGTGATCCTCGGTAGCTGTTAAGGCTCCGCAGCAAACTACCAGATGTGTTAGTTGCACTTCGAACATTTGTAGGGCAGCGAGCAACCAGAATGCTCAACAACTGATCAAAATCTCTACATCTCGAGTCTAGAGCTAGGGCTTCCTTTCCTTGGAATCTCAATACTGCAGCAGTGCAGCTCACCTTGAGGCTGCAAAGCGGCTCGTTGTAAACAAGGTAGAGACACTTCAATTTTATGCATTAACCAGAACCCTTTTCCTGCTAACTAGTGGTTGGGGCGCGCCCTGGGCGCGCCTCTTGAGGCGTTTTGGTGCGCACTAATCATGCTGGTATACTTATTTATGTTTTGAAAGTGCATATAAACAACATTGATTAGAAGTATGATGCATGGAACACAATTGCATCATTGCATCAGAATAGTGTTCATTAATCCAATAGAACAAGCATAGTAATTTCATAGAAGCTAACGGGTTCATATTAACATAAAAGGGTCGGTCTTAGAAGGTGCTTGGTCGACATTAGTGCCACTTCTCCAAATACCATAAGAATTACGTTTCTTATGGCAAGACTGAAGTTGTGTCTATTACCACTAACTAACGAAGCGCCATTATAATATTCATCTATGACCAATGTATAAGGGAATAAATTTGCCAATTGTCAAACACACTGAACCATTAGATACTTAATCGGTATCATACAATAAAAGAAAGAGTTGGGTTCCAAATCACATTCAATTTTGATAATTGATGGAATAATAGTCAAGCACACTAAATTACTGAGTCCTATTTCTAGATTAACAGGTCTCAAACGAAAAGATTTACAGTCTTATCCCATATGCATAATTTTCTTAAGACCCACACCACAATCCAAATACATCTTTCTTTCTTGACACAAATAATGCTACTATAGAGGAGAACAAAATATAGCTCAATAGAGCTCAGGAATGAAGCAAATACAATCAGTATAGGACTAACGACATAAGTTTCATTAACTCCCTCGTTGTAGAGACAAAGCGGCATGGTGATAGTGTTGTACGATCGAGATGCCTACACACCACAAGATAAGCCTAATGAAATTCTGAATTGCAAAAAAGTTATAGATGATTCAAATAAGCAAGGACAACATATAAAAGAATAACAGAACAAAAACCAAGTATCCAAGGTTAAAAATAGAGTGCCTAGGTAACACTAAAAGGATATATGAGACATGTGAAACAACGAGTTAAATTAGCCTAATGGAACACATGTAATCTTAGCAAGAAAAATATGACTGTATGAAAGTTAAAATTAATATGATGACTGACTACGTAAACTCGCTTATGTGCTCGGGCTCTCCTGATCCTGAAGTGTGTAGTAGACATCAGTAGAAAATTTACGAAAAAGGGTTTCTGTCGGTGTCAAAACCGGCGGATCTCGGGTAGGGGTCCCGAACTGTGCGTCTAAGGCGGATGGTAATAGGAGGTATGGGCCACGATGTTTTACCCAGGTTCGGGCCCTCTTGATGGAGGTAAAACCCTACGTCCTGCTTGATTTATTCTTGATAATATGAGTAGTACAAGAGTTGATCTACCACGAGATCGGAGAGGCTAAACCCTAGAAGCTAGCCTATGGTATGATTGTATGTTGTCCTACGGACTAAAACCCTCCGGTTTATATAGACACCGGAGGGGTTAGGGTTAAACAAGGTCGGTTACAAATGAGGAGATATACATATCTGTATTGCCTAGCTTGCCTTCCACGCCAAGTAAAGTCCCATCCGGACACGGGACGAAGTCTTCAATCTCGTATCTTCATAGTCCAACAGTCCGGCCAAAGGATATAGTCCGGCTGTCCGGAGACCCCCTAATCTAGGACTCCCTCAGTAGCCCCTGAACCAGACTTCAATGACGATGATTCTGGCGCACAGTGTTGTCTTCGGCATTGCAAGGCGGGTTCCTCCTCCGAATACACCACGGAAGAATTTGAATACAAGGATAGTGTCTGACCCTGCAAAATAAGTTCCACATACCACCGTAGAGAGAATAATATTACCACAAATCTAATCTGCTGACACGTTTTGGCAGCATGACATTGCGCCACGGCCCGGTAATTATTTGAACCGTTTTTCTTTAACCAGCCCCGCACATAACGCGAGGCGGTTTCCTGACACGTCTTGTCAAAGCAGAGATCGTGTTCCCCTTATTACGGGATTCTCATCAATACGGACGTGGGTAACCCAACCGTGCCTAGGACTCCTAGATTTTAGGCAAGTCCCAAATGGCCACGAGGAGGACGCCTGATATTCACCCTCTTTATAAAGGGACAAGGATGTTACTTTTTTCCCTCCCGTGCTCAATCGAATCCTCCCCTGCCTCGAGTTCTAACACCCAAAGCCAAGGTCAGGTGCTTCGGACCTTCAATCATGTCCGGATCCAGCCTTCAAGGCCAGTGGATGTCTTCCTCCGTCACGGAGGAGGACATCAAGAAGTTGAGGGAGGCTAGATATCTGACCGCCAAAATTTCGCATAGGCTGCGCACCTGAGGGCAGGTCGTCCCTACTCCCGAACCCAATAAGAGCGTTGTGTTCGTCTCCCACTTCCTCCGAGGACTAGGCCTCGCTTTGGATCCCTTTGTCAGGGGTCTTATGTTCTATTACGGGCTGGATTTTCACGATCTGGCCCCGGACTCCCTTCTTCACATCTCGTCATTTATTTTCGTTTGTGAGGCCTTCCTCCGCATTACCCCTCACTTCGGCTTGTGGCTCAAGACCTTCGATGTGAAGCCGAAGATGGTCGAGGGACAGCACGCAGCGTGCGGAGGTGCTTTAATAAGCAAAATCGCTGATGCTCCATGGCCAAAGGGTTCCTTTCCAGAGGTGTCAGGATTGTGGCAACGGGAGTGGTTTTATGTCACAGCTCCCCGAAGTGCCAAGTGGGTAGCTGCCCCCAGCTTTCGCTCGGGCCCTCCACCACAACTAATGTCATGGATCAGCAGGGGACTGAGCTGGGGTCCAGCCATGGACGTGCCAATACTGTAGAGCCGTATCCGAGATCTCTTCGAGGGAGATTTCAGTCTGGTTATGGTAATGCAAGTCATGCTGGTTCGTCGAGTCCAGCCTTGCAAATGTCGGCCCCTCCGCATGTGGGAATTCAACCCGGAAGGACCGCGCACTATTCAGAATTTCCTCGGCATGACGCATGAGGAGATGTACAAATCGTTCTTCGGACCCCAAATAGAGTGTCCGGACACTACCGAGGACGTGGGCCTGAGCAGCAACCGCACCAGTGCGCAAATAAGTAATCCTATGGCCAAAGACACCGTCCTTTTATTTATCATGACATCATTATGAAGAATCGCTCTTTGACCAGGAATGGATAACAAAGGCGAAGATGATCCGGTGTTCGGCCTCCCTTCCTGAAGGCTTGGACAATCCGGTGCTGGAAAAGATGCTCGAGCCAGCACCTTGTCCGGTGCCCTCAAAGGAAGATGAAGGGGGGAATAAAGAGGGCGAAAGTGGGCCTCCATCGCTACCTATTCCAACCGAGGGAATGAGCGCCTCCACGAGGGAGGATAACCAAGGGGAAGAATCTGACATTCTCTCTCCCCGGGGAAGGAAGAGGACTACCTCCGAAGATCCAGAAATCAAGGTTTCCAAACGGGAGAAGAAATCTTCGCCAGAGGGTCCTGCCTCGGAGGGTGTTCTTGTCGCACAATGTCCGCGCGGGGATCATCCCTCTAACGAGCTGTAAGTAATCAAAAGGTATTTAATAGTGAAGATATCCTACCTTACTTCTGAGGAAAATAACCGAAGTATTTATCTTGCAGTTTGGATCTTAACCCTTCTCAGCTGAGCTCGTCTTCGGGGGATCTTCTTCCGGAGATGATGGAGAGTGAAACGCCTCCCCCTGCCACACCGCCTTACGAAGCGGGCAACCCTGAGGTGTCGTCGCAGAGGGCTTCTCCTGATCCGGCAAGGCCAGAAGGTAATCCTATGGCCACCCGAAGTCCTCAGTATTCAGATCTCGAAGAAAGCAATCAAAAGAGTCCGGCACCGTCTGGTGCGCGGTCGGATATATGGAGGGATATGCTGGAGAAGGCGGCTATCTCAGAAGAGCACCGCACATTGATGGGTAAAGTGATTGAAAGGATTTCGTCCGCTGAAAGCGGGCTGCATGAAGCCTTTGTGAGTCTACTGACGGGTTTTGAGGTACGTGAAATGATGTATATTTTTGAAAGTACCGCACATTTTTAGATGTGCCATGTGTAGATAGTAGCCCCTGAGACTCTGGTTGTCATCGAAAATGGCGGCAAACAGAGGATCATAGTCCCAGGTAATAACCAGACTACCTTTATGTGCAGGTGGTGGAAACTCCGGTGGCTAGCCGGACTGATGGGTATGCCGAACTAAAGCGGCAGCTGGATGCGGCAGATGCCGACATCGTGCTTGTCAACAAGCGGCTTGACGAGGCACAGGGTGAGTGGCTTTTCTGGTGATCATCACATAATAAGAGCAGCATGATGCTAGTATCTTTAATATGTTGTGACTGCAGATGGAGCGGCCACCGTGGAGACCCTTCGGGCGGAGCTTGCCCGAGCCAAGGAGCAAGCAAGGAGTAGAGATGCGTCTGCTTTGCAAGCAGCCGAAGAGTTAAGGGCCGAACAGGCCGCACATTGCGAGAGCAAAGAGAAAATGGCCAAGATGGCTGTAAAGTTAAAAGATACTGCCGACCATTGCCAGCTTCTTGAAGAAGAAAACCAGGCGAAGGCGACGGACCTGGAAAAGGCCACGATGGCGACCAAAGACACCCGCTCTGCGATGAGAGCGAAAAAGGAGGAGCTGCGTCAAGCCAGGGATATCGCGGCTGGGAAATCCTTTATGCTGCGGAGGAAGTTTGGAGATCCTCGGTATGCCCCTCTGGACCGGCTGTGGAGTTCAGCGGACGCATATCTGGACTTGGCGGCGAGTGCTGTAGATGCGGCCGAATACTTCCGAGATCAAACATATCGTGAAGTGAACAAGCTATTCTGGTCACAATTTAACGTTCCAGAGCGTCCGCTTCCATTGACTGGTCGGCTTGCCGAATGGGCCGAGCTGAATAGGTTGTCCGGACTCGCCATGAGGTCTGTTGTGGATTATCTGTGGCCGGAAAGGCCAAAGTTGAACAATTATTTTAGTTTGGTGCAGCAGTTCCTTGGTGCGGTGCCGCGCATTAATGCGATGAAGAGGTCGGCGTGCATAGAAGGCTCGCGGATGGCCCTTGCCCGTGTCAAAACATACTGGGCGAAGATGGATGCCACCACTGTTGCGGTGCAGGGTTCGGCCATAGGCCGAGTGGCTGCCGAGCACTATTTTGAAGAAGTTCTTGAAGGCACTCGTTCGATAGAGGCCCAGTGCTTGAAGAATATTATGTTTGAGTGACATGTATTCTCATTGTAAAAACAATGTTTTATTAAGTTTATCAAGGCTGTATTTATACTTTTGCCCGAAAGTATTATGATGCCTCTTGTGCGACCGTTTATGTATATATGTATATAACCTGAAAGATTGCAGTCGTTGGCTTCAGCCCCCACGCATATAATGCAGGGGTGTTCGTAGAAGACGCGTGTTCACACTTAACCCAACGTCTTGGTCCATTAAGGAGGTGATAGCGCAACGAACTAGGCAACCAGACTATAATGCTTTAACACTTTCACTTAGCCAGAGGAGTTTGACAGTGGTGCTACTATATAGCCCCTGGTGGCTCCGCACTCATCCGAATTCGGGGTGCGTACATGCCTGGCCGGGAAATGGCCCTTCGTTAAGGCGGAGGAATCCTGAAGATTTCGATAGGTCATCGAGTGGTTGACCAGTCTCACGCTATATCATGACAGTCAGTTTTCGGCTTTCTCTACTGAGGTGCTCGTCCGGATGAACCAGGGCACAATCACAGTAGTTCTCCTGGTGCCGCCTTAGCCGATAGAGCGGAACGTAAGGCAGCAAAACACAGGAGCCGGGCAAACCCAACATTTGACCAAAGACATGATTCAGAGCTGATGCATATAAGGCCAAACTTGCGACGCCGAACACTCCCTAAGGTATTCGGTCTTTACGGTGTAAACCGGGCCTAAACAGTGCCCTTTGTAATAAGCCCCTGGTGTCCAGGTACGTGCAATATTCTGACGTGGCCACATGCCAATACGTCAGCATCCTTCTCAATTGTATTGAGAATCCGAGGGATGTGTATCAACAAGAGACAGTAAAAAAGGTTTACGCAGGGTCTTAATCTAAAAAGAATCCTTGGAACGGGTCCCCAGTGCACGTCTGCGCCTGTGTCTCCGTTGTGCCGTATTCTGGACGGGTGTAGCACGATGGTCATCTGAAAAAGAGAGGAACTTAATTGAAAAGTTGCCGTGCAAAAGGTAAGTTATACTAAATAAACAATATGAGTAAAGTTGAGCCTAATTGTCACTTGTGCGCGCGCGTTGAGCCCCTTGTATTGTAATAGGGGTATAGCCATCCAACCTATATCAATTACATATAGCAGTACCAGACACGTCCAACCGTGTCCGTGGTCTTAACGGCATGTCAGGTGCTTTAGTTGGTGAGGTCGTTTAGTGCGCGGCTGCCAAGGCAGCCGCACGGTCTTCCGCGCGCAAGGAGCGCTCAATATTTCCATTTACTGTAATGATGCCATGTGGACCGGGCATCTTAAGCATGAGGGAAGCGTAATGCGGTATTGCATTAAAGCGAGCGAAAGCTTCGCGTCCGAGTAGTGCTTGATAGCCACTTTGGAACGGAGCGATGTGGAAAGTTAAATTTTCGCTACGGAAGTTATCGGGAAAGCCGAATATAACCTCTAGTAGCAGGGAGCCCGTGCAATGGGCCTCTAGGCCTGGCGTTACTCCTTTAAAGGTAGTATTGCTGCGGCTAATTTTTGTTGGGTCTATCCCCATTTTGCGGACCGTGTCCTGATATATCAGGTTTAAACTGTTGCCACCGTCCATCAGGACTCGTGTGAAGTGGTATCCGTCAATTATTGGGTCTAATACCAAGGCAACCCATCCTGCACGCCGGATACTTGCTGAGTAATCTCGATGGTCGAAGGTGACCGCTTGGGACGACCGGTGGCAGAACTCCGCTGTGATAGGCCCTGGGACATGTGTCTCTAGGAGTGCCGCTTTTGTTTCCCCCCTTTGTCACGTGTAACATGTTTACTGTTTTAACTTCTGGTGGGAATTTCTTTTGTTCCCCAGTGCTTTGCTTGCGAGGCTCGTCCTCATCTTCGCTTGGTGTATCCTGCCCCCTGGTGTTTGGCGTTGAGCTTGCCGGACTGCTTGAAGACCCAACATTCTCTATGGGTATGATTTGTAGGTTTATCGGGGGTGCTATGGATCTGACATATTTGGTCCAGAATCTTGTTTAGGCTGGACAGTTCATCTCTGTTGCCTTTGGGGGCAGCTTTTGCTGACTTGGCCGAGAGCTTTTGAATCCGGCATTTACCGCTGTGCTCTTCGGGCTGTCTTCTTTATTCCGGCGCTTGTTTTTGCTGCGTCGTGATTTCCCGTTTCCGTCCCTGACTTCGGATGTACTTGGGTCACTGGTGCTGCATCGTGCTAACCAGCTATCCTCGCCCGAGCTGGCCCTTTGAGCTTGAGGGGTAAGTACTTGATGGTGTGGAGATCGTCTCCTCGAGCCATATGGATATGGAGGATGTAGTCCTCAATCCAGACCCCAGGGTATGTCGTTCCATCGTACGCCTCTATGTTTACGGGTTTGAATCCCTCTGGAAATTTACGGTTCAGCACCTCATTGGTGAAACATAGGGGGTGTGCGGCACCCCTGTATTTGGGTGTACCGAGGTATTGGGATGTTTGTTGTGTTGCATTGCATGCTAGAGCGCGCTTGCGTGGCCCGTAGATGGATCTGGTTGCGCCGTACTTTTGATGCGAGTCCTCACGTGGATCGTGTACCGGCTTATGTGCGGCGTCGTTTGCCGTTCTATGTTGGCCACGAGGTCGTCTATCCGACTGGATGGCCGTTTTCTTTTTTGATTGCGGGGGATCTAAGGCCTCCTCATCGAATTCAGGTAGCAGCTTTTGCTTCGGGTAGCTCTTGGTGTGGCGATTACCGCCGTACTTCGCTGCAGTGTTGAGTACTTCACTCCATCTGATTCTGAGTGTGTCTTGTGCAGCCCTGAGCCTTTGCTTCTGCTTTTTTAGACTCCTCGCAGTGGCAACCAGCCTTTGATGGGCATTCTGTTGCTCCGGGTGCCTGTCCGGTGTGATGTCGTCTGACTGTTATCTTCGACGGGGTCGGGTTGTTCGGTTTGATTCTCCGTGTTGCCCTGGTCGGGCGATGGTTCACCCTGCTCTATCGCTGGGTCTATATGACCGCTGTTTCTGCCGAGACGGGATTTGGAGCAGCGCTTACGCCACCGCTTTGACTGCTTCTCGAGGGAACAACCCTTCGCTGCGTCCTTCCATTCCTCGTCGTCGTTTTCTTTGGGTGTGTCCACCATGTATACATCATATGATGGAGTGGGTGTCCAGTGCCCTGTGGGCAGTGGTTCCTGTTCGTCTCCTGCATCGTTGTACATACCATCGATGTCTTCGGAGTCGAAGTCGAGCATGTCGGTCAAATCATCGATAGTGGCTACTAAGTGGGTGGTGGGTGGGCAGCGAATTTCTTCGTCATCCGCATCCCAATCCTGCCGAACATAGTTCGGACCGGACTCTCCTGACAGGGAGAGAGAGCTTAATGAGTTCAGTATGTCGCCGAAGGGCGAGTGCTGAAAGATATCCGCGGAGGTGAACTCCATGATCGGCGCCCAGTTGGATTCGATAGGCACGAGCGCAGGCGGCTCGAAGTCCGTGGCCGGGGAAGAATTCGGTAGTTCAGCGTCACGGCTCCCGTGAAGGGTAAGGTCGATACTCGGCTCGATCGCCGATGAGAGTGCAGCCTCCGTGGCGGGGTCTATCCACCCGTCCATAGATGGCGCAACTGGCTCCGAATTGAGGGTCAGAGCGGTTGCCGGCATGATCTCCTGAACACTGTCCGATGGCAGAGCTAAATCAAGTTCATCGTGACCGTGTGGTGCACTAGGCAGGGGCTCGAATCCGTCGAAGATCAAGTCTCCGCGGATATCGACCGTGTAGTTTAAGCTTCCAAACCTGACCTGGTGGACAGGGGCGTAACTCTCGATCTGCTCCAGATGGCCCAGCGAGTTGGCCCACAGTGTGAAGCCGCCGAACACAAAGATCTGTCCGGGGAGAAAAGTCTCACCCTGAACTGCATCGCTATCGATGATTGAAGGAGCCATCAAGCCTAATGATGACGACACAGAGGAACTCTCAATGAAAGCACCAATGTCGGTGTCAAAACCGACGGATCTCGGGTAGGGGGTCTCGAACTGTGCGTCTAAGGCGGATGGTAACAGGAGGCAGGGGGCACGATGTTTTACCCAGGTTCGGGCCCTCTTGATGGAGGTAAAACCCTACGTCCTGCTTGATTTATTCTTGATAATATGAGTAGTACAAGAGTTGATCTACCACGAGATCGGAGAGGCTAAACCCTAGAAGCTAGCCTATGGTATGATTGTATGTTGTCCTACGGACTAAAACCCTCCGGTTTATATAGACACAGGAAGGGGCTAGGGTTACACAAGGTCGGTTACAAAGGAGGAGATATACATATCCGTATTGCCTAGCTTGCCTTCCACGCCAAGGAAAGTCCCATCCGGACATGGGACGAAGTCTTCAATCTCGTATCTTCATAGTCCAACAGTCCGGCCAAAGGATATAGTCCGGCTGTCCGGAGACCCTCTAATCCAGGACTCCCTCAGTTTCCCCCCGCTTTGTATTACAAAGCAACCACCGATACATCCAACAATAGGTGTTGGGGCCGCAACACAAACAAGCCCAAAGAAAAACAGAGAAAAAGAGAGAGAAACTAATGCCAACAACGGCAGATCAACGAACGAAGACGACCGGCGACCACTGCACCCTCCAGAGAAGTACCACCACGCTCCCAGCATTCCGAAGCGTCGCGTACCAAGCAACACCTTCAAGAAGGAGACGATGACGATGCTGCTGTTGCCCGGACTAGTCCTAGGGTTTCCCCCGGTACGCGGGGGGCAGTGGGGGAAGGGTGTACCCGACGCCCTTCAGAAAGGTCCGGCGGCACCCACAGGCGTCGCCGCGTCGGGGCAGGACGAGCCGCCAGAGATTTCTCCCAACCCAAACCCCCACCACCACCCCAGACGAATCATAGTGCATCGCCCATCACGCCGCCCACCAACATGTGCCACCACGGCCACCGAATCAACTTCGCCATCTCCCTGAGGTCACCGACATGAGACCTGGAGGGCCGGAGAAGAGCTAGAGGCCTCGGGGGCTTCTGCAACATCACCGACGTGAGGGGACAACCACCACCGCTGCCGCGGAGCCGACCGGACGCACAAACAAGGGGCCTGCCAGGCGCCGAGGCCCGGCCAGACCCAAAAGGATCTGGACAGCCCCTGCCGTCACGCTGCAGCTCGCCGGCCGACGAAGCCGCCACCGCCCGCAGACCATCGCCTCCTCGCCACCAACCAGGGAGCAGCGTCGCTGCGCACCGGCCCGTCGGCCCGCCCAAGCCCAGATGGAGCCTGAAAGGGCCCAGATCTGGGCCGCCCGGGCGCCGGCGGCCACCAGCACCGCCACGCCGTCCCGCGACCAACGGTCGCGCCGCCGCACTGAGAACCCCGAGGCCCGCCACCGAGCCGCATCGCTGCTGGCCGAGGTGCACCGCCGCCCTCAGGAGGCCCCCGCGCCTCCCCAAGTGCACGCGGGGAAAGAACGGCCCGCCGCCGCCGGCGCTGCGCGGGCAGGGCCCGGCAGACCTCACCGGCGGTGGGGGGAGAAGGACGGGGAGGTGGGGCCGGAGGAGAGGCGGATCCCGGGGTCCGCCCGACGCCCGCGGGGGGCGCGCGAGCGGACAGGGAGGCGGCGGAGGAGGGGGTGTTAGAAATATGCCCTAGAGGCAATAATAAAATGGTTATTATTATATTTCCTTGTTCATGATAATTGTCTATTGTTCATGCTATAATTGTATTATCCGGAGATCGTGATTCATGTGTGAATACATAGACCACAACATGTCCCTAGTGAGCCTCTAGTTGACTAGCTCGTTGATCAACAGATGGTCATGGTTTCCTGACTATGGACATTGGATGTCATTGATAACGGGATCACATCATTAAGGGAAAGATGTGATGGACAAGACCTAATCCTAAGCATAGCACAAGATCGTGTAGTTCGTCTGCTAGAGCTTTTCTAATGTCAGGTATCTTTTCCTTAGACCATGAGATTGTGCAACTCCCGGATACTGTAGGAATACTTTGGGTGTGCCAAATGTCACAACGTAAATGGGTGGCTATAAAGGTGCACTACGGGTATCTCCGAAAGTGTCTGTTGGGTTGGCACGAATCGAGACTGGATTTGTCACTCCGTATGACGGAGAGGTATCTTTGGGCCCACTCGGTAAGACATCATCGTAATGAGCTCAATGTGAACTAAAGGGTTGGTCACGGGATGATGTGTTACGGACGAGTAAAGTGACTTGCCGGTAACGAGATTGAACGAGGTATTGGGATACCGACGATCGAATCTCGGGCAAGTAACGTACCGATTGACAAAGGGAATTGTATACGGGATTGCTTGAATCCTCGACATCGTGGTTCATCCGATGAGATCATCATGGAACATGTGGGAGCCAACATGGGTATCCAGATCCCGCTGTTGGTTATTGGCCGGAGAGTTGTCTCGGTCATGTCTGCATGGTTCCTGAACCCGTAGGGTCTACACACTTAAGGTTTGATGACGCTAGGGTTATTAGGAAGATTTGTATGTGATTACCGAATGTTATTCGGAGTCCCGGATGAGATCCCGGACGTCACGAGGAGTTCCGGAATAGTCCGGAGGTGAAGATTTATATATGGGAAGTCATCATACGGTCACCGGAAATATTCGGGGGTATGTCAGTATTGTACCGGGACCACCGGAGGGGTTCCGGGGGTCCACCGGGAGAGTCCACCTGCCCCGGAGGGCCTTATAGGCTGTAGGTGGAAGGGAACCAGCCCCTAGTGGGCTGGGCGCCATCCCACCCTAGGGCCCATGCGCCTAGGGTTTCGGGGGAACCCTAAAGGGGGGCGCCACCCTTGCTTGGGGGGCAAGCCCCCTCCCACTTGGTCGCCGCTCCTCCCTCTAGATCTCATCTAGAGGGGCCGGACCCCTTTCCCCTTGTCCCTATAAATAGAGGGGCGAGGGGAGGGCTGCAGCACCATATCCAAGGCGCAGCCTCTCCGCTCCCCAACACCTCTCCTTCTCCGCGTGAGCTTGGCGAAGCCCTGCCGGAGAACTGCCACTCCATCACCACCACGCCGTCGTGCTGCTGTTGGAGCCTTCTTACTCAACCTCTCCCTCCTCCTTGCTGGATCAAGGCATGGGAGATGTCACCGGGCTGCACGTGTGTTGAACGTGGAGGCACCGTTGTTCGGTGCTTAGATCGGATTCGGCCGCGATCTGAATCGCTACGTGTATTACTCCTCCAACCGCGTTCTTGCAACGCTTCCGACTCGCGATCTTCAAGGGTATGAAGATGCATTCCCCTCTCGTTGCTAGTTACTCCATAGATTGATCTTGGTGATGCGTAGATTTTTTTTTATTTTTGCAACGATCCCCAACAATGGCATCATGAGCTAGGTCTATGCGTAGTTTCTATGCACGAGTAGAACACAAGTTGTTGTGGGCGTCGATTTTGTCAATTTACTTGTTGTTACTAGTCTTATCTTGATTCAGCGGCATCATGGGATGAAGCGGCCTGGACCGACCTTACACGTACACTTACATGAGACTGGTTCCACCGACTGACATGCACTAGTTGCATAAGGTGGCTAGCGGGTGTCTGTCTATCCCACTTTAGTCGGATCGGATTCGATGAAAAGGGTCCTTATGAAGGGTAAATAGAAATTGGCATATCACGTTGTGGTTTTGGCATAGGTAAGAAACATTCTTGCTAGAAACCTATAGCAGCCACGTAAAAACTTGCAACAACAATTAGAGGACGTCTAACTTGTTTTTGCAGCATATGCCGTGTGATGTGATATGGCCAAAAGGATGTGATGAATGATATATGTGATGTATGAGATTGATCATGTTCTTGTAATAGGAGTCACGACTTGCATGTCGATGAGTATGACAATCGGCAAGAGCCATAGGAGTTGTCTTAATTTATTTATGACCTGCGTGTCAACATAAATGTCATGTAATTACTTTACTTTATTGCTAACTGTTAGCCATAGTAGTAGAAGTAATAGTTGGCGAGACAACTTCATGAAGACACGATGATGGAGGTCATGGTGTCATGCCGGTGACAATGATGATCATGGCGCCCCGAAGATGGAGATCAAAAGGAGCAAAATGATATTGGCCATATCATGTCACTATTTGATTGCATGTGATGTTTATCATGTTTTACATCTTATTTGCTTAGAACGACGGTAGCATAAATAAGATGATCCCTCGCAATAATTTCAAGAAAGTGTTCCCCCTAACTGTGCACCCTTGCTAAGGTCCGTTGTTCCGAAGCACCACGTGATGATCGGGTGTGATAGGTTCTAACGTTCGCATACAACGAGCCAGATTTACACACGCAATACACTTAGGTTGACTTGACGAGCCTAGCATGTACAGACATGGCCTCGGAACACGGAAGACCGAAAGGTCGAACATGAGCCGTATAGAAGATACGATCAACATGAAGATGTTCACTGATGATGACTAGTCTGTCTCACGTGATGATCGGACACTGCCTAGTTGAATCGTATCATGTATCACTTAGATGACTAGAGGGATGTCTATCTGAGTGGGAGTTCATTAAATAATTTGATTAGATGAACTTAATTATCATGAACATAGTCTAAAATTCTTTGCAATATGTCTTGTAGATCAAATGGCCCACGCTAATTTTACCCTCAACTTCAATGCGTTCCTAGAGAAAACCAAGCTGAAAGACGATGGCAACAACTACACGGACTGGGTCCGTAACCTGAGGATCATCATCATAGCTGCCAGGAAAGCATATGTCCTTGATGCACCGCTAGGTGAAGCACCTGTTTTCCAAGCAGAACAAGACGTTATGAACGCTTGGCAGACGTGTAGTGATGATTACTCCCTGGTTCAGTGCGGCATGCTTTACAGCTTAGAACCGGGGATCCAAAAGCGTTTTGAGCAACACGGAGCATATGAGATGTTCCAAGAGCTGAAAATGGTTTTCCAAGCTCATGCCCGGGTCGAGAGATATGAAGTCTCCAACAAGTTCTACAGTTGTAAGATGGAGGAGAATAGTTCCGTCAGCGAGCACATACTCAAAATGTCTGGGTTGCACAACCGCTTGTCTCAGCTGGGAGTTAATCTCCCGGATGATGCGGTCATTGACAGAATCCTTCAGTCGCTCCCACCTAGCTACAAGAGCTTTGTGATGAACTTCAATATGCAGGGGATGGAAAAGACCATTCCTGAGGTATATTCAATGCTGAAATCAGCGAAGGTGGAAATCAAAAAGGAACATCAAGTGTTGATGGTGAATAAAACCACTAAGTTCAATAAAGGCAAGGGTAAAAAGAACTTCAAGAAGGACGGCAAGGGAGTTGCCGCGCCCGGGAAGCAAGCTGCCGGGAAGAAGCCAAAGAATGGACCCAAGCCTGAGACTGAGTGCTTTTATTGCAAGGGAAACAGTCACTAGAAGCGGAACTGCCCCCAAGTACTTAGCAGATAAGAAGGCTGGCAATGCCAAAGGTATATGTGATATACATGTTATTGATGTGTACCTAACCAGCACTCATAGTAGCTCTTGGGTATTTGATACCGGTGCAGTTGCTCATATTTGTAACTCAAAACAGGAACTGTGGAATAAACGGAGACTGGCGAAGGACGAGGTGACGATGCGCGTCGGGAATGGTTTCAAGGTCGATGTGATCGCCGTCGGCACGCTACCTCTACATTTACCTACGGGATTAGTTTTAAACCTCAATAATTGTTATTTAGTACCAGCTTTGAGCATGAACATTGTATCTGGATCTCGTTTAATGCGAGATGGCTACTCCTTTAAATCTGAGAATAATGGTTGTTCTATTTATATGAGAGACATGTTTTATGGTCATGCCCCGCTGGTCAATGGTTTATTCTTATTTAATCTCGAACGTGATGTTACACATATTCATAGTGTGAATGCCAAAAGATGTAAGGTTGATAATGATAGTCCCACATACTTGTGGCACTGTCGCCTTGGTCACATTGGTGTCAAACGCATGAAGAAACTCTATGCAGATGGACTTTTGGAGTCTCTTGATTATGAATCATTTGACACGTGCAAACCATGCCTCATGGGCAACATGACCAAGACTCCGTTCTCCGGAACAATGGAGCGAGCAGCCAACTTATTGGAAATCATACATACTGATGTGTGCGGTCCAATGAGTGTTGAGGCTCGCGGTGGCTATCGTTATGTTCTCACCCTCACTGATGACTTGAGTAGATATGGGTATGTCTACTTAATGAAACACAAGTCTGAGACCTTTGAAAAGTTCAAGGAATTTCAGAGTGAGGTTGAGAATCAACGTGACAGGAAAATCAAGTTCTTACGATCAGATCGTGGGGGAGAATATTTGAGTCACAAATTTGGCACGCACTTAAGGAAATGCGAAATTGTTTCACAACTCACGCTGCCTAGAACACCTCAGCGTAATGGTGTGTTCGAACGTCGTAATCGCACTCTATTGGATATGGTACGATCTATGATGTCTCTTACCGATCTACCGCTGTCACTTTGGGTTATGCTATAGAGACTGCTGCATTCACTTTAAATAGGGCTCCGTCGAAATCCGTTGAGACGACACCGTATGAATTGTGGTTTGGTAAGAAACCTAAGCTGTCGTTTATGAAAGTTTGGGGATGCGATGCTTATGTCAAGAAACTTCAACCTGAAAAGCCCGAACCCAAATCAGAAAAATGCATCTTCATAGGATACCCTAAGGAAACTATTGGGTATACCTTCTACCTTAGATCTGAAGGCAAGATCTTTGTTGCCAAGAATGGATCCTTTCTAGAGAAAGAGTTTCTCTCGAAAGAAGTAAGTGGGAGGAAAGTAGAACTTGATGAAGTATTGCCTCTTGAACCAGAGAGTGGCGCAGCTCAAGAAAATGTTTCTGAGGTGCCTACACCGACTAGAGAGGAAACTAATGATGATTGAGGGAGTCCTGGATTAGGGGGTCTCCGGACAGCCGGACTATCTCCATTGGCCGGACTGTTAGACTATGAAGATACAAGATTGAAGACTTCGTCTCGTGTCCGGATGGGACTCTACTTGGCGTGGAAGGCAAGCTAGGCAATACGGATATGGATATCTCCTCCTTTGTAACCGACCTTGTGTAACCCTAACCCTCTCCGGTGTCTATATAAACCGAAGGGTTTTAGTCCGTAGGACAACAACAACCATAACATACAATCATACCATAGGCTAGCTTCTAGGGTTTAGCCTCTCTGATCTCGTGGTAGATCTACTCTTGTACTACCCATATAATCAATATCAATCAAGCAGGACGTAGGGTTTTACCTCCATCAAGAGGGCCCGAACCTGGGTAAAACATCGTGTCCCTTGCCTCCTTTTACCATCCGGCCTAGACGCACAGTTCGGGACCCCCTACCCGAGATCCGCCGGTTTTGACACCAACATTGGTGCTTTCATTGAGAGTTCCTCTGTGTCGTCACCGTTAGGCTTGATGGCTCCTACTATCATCGATAGTGATGCGGTCCAGGGTGAGATTTTCTCCCCGAACAGATCTTCGTATTCGGCACAACGGAGACATGGTTTCTTTAAAAACTATCTTTTTGCACGACAACTTTTTCACCTAAGTTCCTCTCTTTTACAGATGATCATCGTGCTACACCCGTCCAGGATACGGCACAACGGAGACACAGGCACAGACGTGCAGCAGGGACCCGCTCCAAGGATTCTTTTTAGATTAAGACCCTGCGCAAACCTTTTTTACTGTCTCTTGTTGATACATATCCACCGAATTCTCAGCACAGTTGAGAAGGATGCTGATGTCTTGGCATGTGGGCACGTCGGAATAATGCACGTACCTGGACACAAGGGGCTTCTTACAAAGGGCACTATTTAGGCCCGGTTTATACCATAAAGACTGAATACCTTTGGGAGTGTTCGGCGTCGCGAGTTTGGCCTTATATGCATCAACTCTGAATCATTGTCTTTGGTCAAATGTTGGGTTTGCCCGGCTCCTGTGTTTTGGTGCCTTATGTTCCGCTTGATTGGCTAAGGTAGCACCAGGAGAACTATTGTGATTGTGCCCTGGTTCATCCGGATGAGCACCTTGGTAGAGAAAGCCGAAAACTGACTGTCATGATATAGCGTGAGGCTGGTCAACCACTCGATGACCTATCGGAATGTTAGAATTCCTCCACCTTAGCGAAGGGCCGTTTTCCGGCCAGGCATGTACGCACCCCGTGATCGGGAGAGTGCGGAGCCACCAGGGGCTATCTAGTAGCCCCACTATCAAACTCCTATGGCTAAGTGAAAGTGTTAAAGCATTATAGTCCGGTTGCCTCGCTCGCTACGCTATCACCTCCTTAATAGGACTAAGATGTTGGGTTAAGTGTGAACACACATTTTTTGCGAGCACCTCCGCATTATATGCGTGGGGGTTGAAGCCGACGGCTGCAATCTTTCAGGTTATACACATGTATACATAAACGGCCGCACAGGAGGCATCATACTACTTTCAGGCAAAAGTATAAACATAGCCTTATAAGAACTTCATAAAAGCATTCTGTTTACAATGAGAATACATATCACTCAAACATAATATTCTTCGAGCACTGGGCCTCTATCAAACGAGCACCCTCGAGAACCTCCTCGAAATAATGCTCGGCAGCCACTCGGCTTATGGCCGAACCCTGCGCCGCAACAGTGGTAGCGTCCATCTCCGCCCAGTATGCTTTAACACGGGCAAGGGCCATCCACGAGCCTTCTATGCACGCCGACCTCTTCATCGCATTAATGCGCGGCACCGCACCAAGGAACTGCTGCACTAAGCTGAAATAGTTGTTCGGCTTTGGCTTTTTCGGCCATAGCTGATCCACAACAGACCTCATGGCGAGTCCGGACAACCTATTCAGTTCGGCCCATTCGGCTAGCTGGTCAGTCAATGAAAGCGGACGCTCTGGAACGTGGAATTGCGACCAGAACAGCTTGTCCACTTCACGATCTGTCTGACCTTGGAAGTACTTGGCCGCATCGACAGCACTCGCCGCCAAATCCATATACGCATCTGCCGAACTCCACAGTCGATCCAGAGGGGCATACCGTGGATCTCCAAACTTCCTCCGTAACATGAAGGGTTTCCCAGCCGCAATATCCCCGGCTTCCCGCAGCTCCTCCTTCTTCGCTCTCATAGCAGAACGGGTGTCTTTATCCGCCGTCGTGGCCTTCTCAAGGTCCGTTGCCTTCGCTCGGTTTTCTTTTTCAAGGACCCGACAACGGTCGATAGTGTCTTTTAATTCTATGGCCATCTTGGCCATCTTCTCTTGGCTCTCGCAATGTGCGGCCTTCTCGGCTTTCAACTCTTCGGCCGCTTTCAAAGCAGCGGCATTACTAATCCTTGCTTGTTCCTTGGCTTGGGCAAGTTCTGCCCGCAAGGTTTCCACGGTGGCAGCTCCATCTGCAGTCACAACATATTAAAGATACGGGCATCATGCTGCTCTTACTATGTGGTGTTCACCAGATAATAACACTTACCCTGTGCCTCGTCAAGCCTCTTGTTAACAAGATCGATGTCGGCGTCTTCCGCATCCAGTTGCCGTTTTAATTTGGCAAACTCACTAGTTCGGCTAGCCACCGGAGCTTCCACCACCTGCACATAGGGGTAGTCTGGTTATTGCCTGGGAATATGATCCTCTGTTCGCCGACGTTCTCGACGACAACCAGAGTCTTAGGGGCTACTATCTACACAGGGCACACCTAACATGTGCAGTACTATCACATATTATCTCATGTACCTCAAAGCCTGTCAGTAGACTCATAAAGGCTTCATGTAATCCGCTTTCGGCGGACGAGATTCTCTCCATCACTGTACCCATCAGCATACGGTGTTCTTCTGAGATGGCCGCTCGCCCCACCAACTCCCTCAGAACGTCCGACCGCACACCAGCAGATGCCGGACTCTTTTGCCTGCTCTCTTCGGGAGCCGGACGCTGGGGACTTCGGGGGTCTATGGGATTATCTTCTAGCCTCACCAGATCCAGAGAGGCCCTCCGTGAGGACACTTCAGGGTCGCCCGCTTCTTGAGCGGAGGAGTCCGGGGGAGGTGTTTCGCTCTCCATCATCTCTGGAAGAAGATCCCCCGAAGACGAGCTCAGCTGAGAGGGGCTAAGGCCCAAACTGCAAGATATATGCGGTGGTTATTTTCTCAGAAAAAAGATAGCATACCTTTACTATTAAAGTATTTTGGATCACTTACGACTCGTTGGAGGGCTGATCCCCCCCGCGGACTTTGTGCGGCAAAAGCACCCCCCGAGGCAGGACCCTCTGTGGGAGACTTCTTCTCCCGTTTGGAGGCTTCGGCTTCCGGATCCTCGGAAGCAGTCCTTTTCCTCCCCCGGTTGTCCTCCTTCGTGGAGACGCTCATTCCCTCGGTTGGAACGGGCAGCGATGGGGGCCCGCGTCCGCCCGTATTATCCCTCCGGTATCTTCCTTCGAGGGCTCCGGGCAAGGTGCGACCTCGAGAATCTTTTCCAATACCGGGTTTTCCAAACCCTTAGGGAAGGGGGCCAAACACCGAATCATCTTCGCCTCTGTTAGCCAGTCCTGGTCAAAAAGCGAACTCTCAGAAATAACTTCATGACGAATAAAAGACAGTGTGTTCAGCCAGAGGATTTCTTACTTGTTCGACGGCGCGGTTACTGGTCAGGCCCACGTCCTCGGTAATATCCGGACACTCTACTTGAGGTCCGAAGAATGACTTTTACATCTCCTCGTGCGTCAGGCCGAGGAAACTTTGAATGGCACGCGGTCCCTCTGGGTTGAACTCCCACAAGCGAAGGGGCCGGCGTTTGCAAGGCTGGACGTGACGAACCTGCATAACTTGTATTACCACAGCCAAATTAAAATCTCCCTCGAAGAGATCTTGGATGCGGCTTTGCAGTATAGGCACGTCCTTGGCTGGACCCCAACTCAGACCTCTGCTAATCCATGACATCAGTTGTGGTGGGGGGCCCGAGCGGAAAGCGGGGGCAGCCGCCCACTTGGCACTTCTGGGAGCCGTGACGTAAAACCACTCCCGTTGCCATAATTCGGACATCTCTAGAAAGGAACCTTTCGGCCATGGAGCTCCTGCCATCTTGCCTATTGATGCACCTCCGCAGGCTGCATGTTGCCCCTCGATCATCTTCGGCTTTACTTCAAAGGTCTTGAGCCACAGGCCGAAGTGAGGGGTAACACGGAGGAAGGCCTCACACACGACAATAAATGTTGAGATGTGGAGAAAGGAGTCCGGAGCTAGATCGTGGAAATCTAGCCCGTAATAGAACATCAAACCCCTAACGAAGGGATCCAGAGTGAAGCCTAGACCTCGGAGGAAGTGGGAGACGAACACGACGTTCTCCTTGTGTTCGGGAGTAGGGACGATCTACCCTCGAGCAGGTAGCCGATGTGAAACCTCGGCGGTCAGGTATCTGGCCTCCCTCAACTTCTTAATGTCCTCTTCCATAACGGAGGAGGGCATCCATCGGCCTTGAAGGCTGGATCCGGACATGATTGAAGATTCGGAGCACCTAACCTGGGCTTTGGGTGTTAGAACTCGAGGCGGGGGAAGGGTTCGATTGAGCACGATAGGGAAAAAGCGAAAACCTTGTCCCTTTATAAAGAGGGTGAATATCAAGCATCCTCTCCGTAGCCGTTTAGGACTTGCCTATAATCTAGGAGTCCTAGACACGGTTGGGTTACCCACGACCGCATTAATGAGAATCCCGTAATTGGGGGAACACGATCTTCGCTTCGGCAAGACGTGTCAAGAAACCGCCTCACGTTATGTGTGGAGCTGGTTGAAGAAAAACGGTTCGAATAATCGCCGGGCCATGACACAACGTCATGCTACCAAAACGAGTCAGTGAATTGGATTTGCGAAAATATTATTCTCTCTACGGCGGTATGTGGAACTTATTTTGCAGGGTCGGACACTATCCTCGTATTCAAATTCTTCTGTGATGTATTCGGAGAAGGAACCCGCCTTGCAATGCCGAAGACAATACTGCGCGCCGGACTCATCATCATTGAAGCCTGGTTCACGGGCTACTGAGGGAGTCCTGGATTAGGGGGTCTTCGGACAGCCGGACTATCTCCATTGGCCGGACTATCTCCATTGGCCGGACTGTTAGACTATGAAGATACAAGATTGAAGACTTCGTCTCGTGTCCGGATGGGACTCTACTTGGCGTGGAAGGCAAGCTAGGCAATACGAATATGGATATCTCCTCCTTTGTAACCGACCTTGTGTAACCCTAACCCTCTCCGGTGTCTATATAAACCGAAGGGTTTTAGTCCGTAGGACAACAACAACCATAACATACAATCATACCATAGGCTAGCTTCTAGGGTTTAGCCTCTCTGATCTCGTGGTAGATCTACTCTTGTACTACCCATATCATCAATATCAATCAAGCAAGACGTAGGGTTTTACCTCCATCAAGAGGGCGCTAACCTGGGTAAAACATCGTGTCCCCTGCCTCCTGTTACCATCCGGCCTAGACGCACAGTTCGGGACCCCCTACCCGAGATCCGCCGGTTTTGACACCGACAATGATGATCATGAAACTTCAGGTCAAGTTGCTACTGAACTTCGTAGGTCCACAAGGACACGTTCCGCACTAGAGTGGTATGGCAACCCTGTCCTGGAAATCATGTTGTTAGACAATGGTGAACCTTCGAACTATGAAGAAGCGATGGCGGGCTCAGATTCCGACAAATGGCTGGAAGCCATGAAATCCGAGATAGGATCCATGTATGAAAACGAAGTATGGACTTTGACTGACTTGCCCGATGATCGGCGAGCCATAAATGGATCTTTAAGAAGAAGACAGACGCGGATGGTAATGTGACCATCTATAAGGCTCAGCTTGTCGCTAAAGGTTATCGACAAGTTCAAGGGGTTGACTACGATGAGGCTTTCTCACCCATAGCGAAGCTGAAGTCCGTCCGAATCATGTTAGAAATTGCCGCATTCTATGATTATGAGATATGGCAAATGGACGTCAAAACGGCATTCCTTAATGGTTTCCTTAAGGAAGAATTGTATATGATGCAGCCAGAGGTTTTGTCGATCCTAAGAATGCTGACAAGGTGTGCAAGCTCCAACGCTCAATCTATGGGCTGGTGCAAGCATCTCGGAGTTGGAACATTCGATTTGATGAGATGATCAAAGCGTTTGGGTTTACGCAGACTTATGGAGAAGCCTGTGTTTACAAGAAATTGAGTGGGAGCTCTGTAGCATTTCTCATATTATATGTGGATGACATACTATTGATGGGAAATGATATAGAATTCTTGGAAAGCATAAAGGCCTACTTGAATAAGTGTTTTTCAATGAAGGATCTTGGAGAAGCTGCTTATATATTAGGCATCAAGATCTATAGAGATAGATCGAGATGCCTCATTGGTCTTTCACAAAGTACGTACCTTGACAAGATATTGAAGAAGTTCAACATGGATCAGTCCAAGAAGGGGTTCTTGCCTGTATTGCAAGGTATGAGATTGAGCACGGCTCAATGCCCGACCACGGCAGAAGATAGAGAAAAGATGAGTGTCGTCCCCTATGCCTCGGCCATAGGGTCTATTATGTATGCCATGCTGTGTACCAGACCTGATGTAAACCTTGCCATAAGTTTGGTAGGAAGGTACCAAAGTAATCCCGGCATGGAACACTGGACAGAGGTCAAGAATACCCTGAAGTACCTGAAAAGGACTAAGGATATGTTTCTCGTTTATGGAGGTGACTAAGAGCTCGTCGTAAAGGGTTACCTCGATGCTAGCTTCGACACAGATCTGGATGACTCTAAGTCTCAAACCGGATACGTGTATATTTTGAATGGTGGGGCAGTCAGTTGGTGTAGTTGCAAGCAAACCGTCGTGGCGGGATCTACATGTGAAGCGGAGTACATGGCAGCCTCGGAGGCAACACAAGAAGCAATCTGGATGAAGGAGTTCATTACCGACCTAGGAGTTATTCCCAATGCGTCGGGCCAAATGACTCTCTTCTGTGACAACACTGGAGCTATTGCCCTTGCCAAGGAGCCCAGGTTTCACAGGAAGACCAGGCATATCAAGCGTCGCTTCAACTCCATTCATGAAAATGTTCAAAAAGGAGACATAGATATTTGTAAAGTGCATACGGACCTGAATGTCGCAGATCTGTTGACTAAACCTCTTCCTCGAGCAAAACATGATCAACACCAGAACTCTATGGGTGTTCGATTCATCACAATGTAACTAGATTATTGACTCTAGTGCAAGTGGGAGACTGTTGGAAATATGCCCTAGAGGCAATAATAAAATGGTTATTATTATATTTCCTTGTTCATGATAATTTTCTATTGTTCATGCTGTAATTGTATTATCCGGAAATCGTGGTACATGTGTGAATACATAGACCACAACATGTCCCTAGTGAGCCTCTAGTTGACTAGCTCGTTGATCAACAGATGGTCATGGTTTCCTGACTATGGACATTGGATGTCATTGATAACGGGATCACATCATTAAGGGAAAGATGTGATGGACAAGACCCAATCCTAAGCATGGCACAAGATCGTGTAGTTCGTCTGCTAGAGCTTTTCTAATGTCAAGTATCTTTTCCTTAGACCATGAGATTGTGCAACTCCCGGATACTGTAGGAATACTTTGGGTGTCCCAAACGTCACAACGTAACTGGGTGGCTATAAAGGTGCACTACGGGTATCTCCGAAAGTGTCTGTTGGGTTGACACGAATCGAGACTGGGATTTGTCATTCCGTATGACGGAGAGGTATCTCTGGGCCCACTCGGTAAGACATCATCGTAATGAGCTCAATGTGACTAAAGGGTTGGTCACGAGATGATGTGTTGCAGAACAACTAAAGTGACTTGCTGGTAACGAGATTGAACGAGGTATTGGGATACCGACGATCGAATCTCGGGCAAGTAACGTATCGATTGACAAAGGGAATTGTATACGTGATTGCTTGAATCCTCGACATCGTGGTTCATCCGATGAGATTATCGTGGAACATGTGGGAGCCAACATGGGTATCCAGATCCCGCTGTTGGTTATTGGCCGAAGAGTTGTCTCGGTCATGTCTGCATGGTTCCCGAACCCATAGGGTCTACACACTTAAGGTTCGATAACGCTAGGGTTATTAGGAAGATTTGTATGTGATTACCGAATGTTATTCGGAGTCCCGGATGATATCCCGGACGTCACGAGAAGTTCCGGAATAGTCCGGAGGTGAAGATTTATATATGGGAAGTCATCATACGGTCACTGGAAATATTCGGGGTATGCCGGTATTGTACTGGGACCACCGAAGGGGTTCCGGGGGTCCACCGGGAGGGTCCACCTGCCCCGGAGGGCCTTATGGGCTGTAGGTGGAAGGGAACCAGCCCCTAGTGGGCTGGGCGCCATCCCACCCTAGGGCCCATGCGCCTAGGGTTTGGGGGGAACCCTAAAGGGGGGTGCCACCCTTGCTTGGGGGCAAGCCCCCTCCCACTTGCCCCCCTCTAGATCTCATCTAGAGGGGCTGGCCCCCTTTTCCCTTGTCCCTATAAATAGAGGGGCGAGGGGAGGGCTGCAGCACCACATCCAAGGCGCAGCCCCTCCCCTCCCCAACACCTCTCCTCCTCCGCGTGAGCTTGGCGAAGCCCTGCTGGAGAACTGCCACTCCATCACCACCACGCCGTCGTGCTGTTGTTGGAGCCTTCTTCCTCAACCTCTCCCTCCTCCTTGCTGGATCAAGGCGCGGGAGACGTCACCGGGCTGCACTTGTGTTGAACGCGGAGGCACCGTTGTTCGGTGCTTAGATCGGATTCGGCCGCGATCTGAATCGCTACGTGTACGACTCCTCCAACCGCGTTCTTGCAACGCTTCCGACTCACGATCTTCAAGGGTATGAAGATGCACTCCCCTCTCGTTGCTAGTTACTCCATAGATTGATCTTGGTGATGCGTAGAAAAAAATTTAATTTCTGCAACGATCCCCAACAGGGGGAGGGGGAGGAGAGGCGCGACGCGCGCGGCCGGAGGCGGCGGGAGGGGAGGGCGGCCGGCGGCGGCGAGGGGAGCGGGAGGGTAAACCCTAGTCGCCGCTAGCGGGGGGAGAAAATTTGGCATGACTAATTGAATGCTATTTCCAAAATGATAACAGAACTATTTTGCAAGCTATTCTGTTTTATATCTACAAGTGTACATAAGAGGATCGATTACTTCAGTTCTATTAGGTACAAACTTCTTTCTTCTCTTCGGAGAGAAGAAAAGCTTACTGGTGAGCTGAATCATGATCACCTTCAGATTTATGTACACAAGAGCACCAGCAAAAAAATTTATATTCTTCACAACAGATAAAAGTACCCAGAGTTCCGATTCACACTGCTAGCCAACAAACTAACAAGTTAATCAGATTTTCAAACTATAATTTGACAAACACCTTATCCCCATAAAATTCTATTTAGCTTTCCAAGTTTATAATAAGCAACAACAAGTGTTTCATCATCACCATGCTTCTGCAAGAACCTGTGCAGACCCTTGTTAGACTTCATATTAAAAAATATAGAGCCACAACCAAAGGGACCTATAATGTATCCTCAAACTTGTCCAAACCCTTCAGCTCGAACATTATTCAAATACATGGCATAAAAATCAAATAGACATACTTCTAGCAGAAAATTAGTAGGATCTAATTTGGTAATCAAATATAAATTCTTCACACAGAACAGCAGTGTGAGTTGTTGAGTGTGGGTTAATTTGGCACTATGATGACAATACAATAGAGATAAGCAAACCTATTTAACTTCTTCAGCCATTGATTAAGGTTGTCAAAGATAATTTCACATTTAACTTGCAACCATGCAAATACACATCATACAAATGGCAATTTGAATTAAATCTGCTACATGTAGAGTTGTAGACACAGAAAGTGTCTGCCAAACATCTAAACAGCCATAGCTCGAAGGCTAGGTCGGGGAATAGAAAAGAGCTCACCAAAGGACACGGACATGGAAGCAATAAACAACACTGGAAAACCAGTAGTTTGGACAAAAAACGGAGGGAGAAATAATAAGTAGGCCTCATGCGAGAACTAAACTCCAACCATCATGGTAAGGTTATGAAGAATTTAGGACAGAAGTCTGAATGTGGCCTCCTATAAAATACTTTCTAGATAGTTATATTGTACTAAGAAGCTAAATCAGGAAGAAAAAACATGTTTCAATGAACAAACACTCTTCACGACATACTGCATATATATATATACACATCAAAATATAACTTCAGTATATTCAAGGATGGCATGAACATAGGCCTGGGCGTTCGGTTCCCCCCAACCGATCGGGTCGGTTCCTCGGTCAATTCAAAATTTCGGTTTTGCCAAAGCACGGACCGATCGGTCAGTAAAATATTAGCTAACCGAGCCTTCTCTGCACCGAATTTTCGGTTCGGTCGTCGGTTCTACCGAACAGCACCGAGATATATATTAAATAACAAATGGAATCACTGCCTTAGACTAGCCATAATGAAGAGTAACATACATTAGTAACATACACAAATTCCTAAACTATGTTACTATCTTTATAGTAGGTAGTAACATAAGTGTAGTGTCATGCAAAGGTTCATTTATTAGGTTATAGACTCATATTGCATTGGGACATGTGATGTTACAGTAACTAGCTAAGTTACTGTAACTATCTCTCTCCTCATAAGCAAATTTGCTGAGTTGGACTCGATGTTATACTGCTTAAGTTACTCCCATTGTGGCTAGTCTCAGTGAGCGGGAGTACTAGCAACATCAATAATTTTATTTTGATGCACAATGCTCGTAGGTTTGCGTACTAGCTACTAGCTACATCTGCTAGTCTGCTATTGATTCTCCCGAGCTATACTTTACTCCCTCCATTCCAAAATATAGTGCGCCCGCGCTTTCTGATGTCTAATTTTGATCATAAATTTAGCCAACGAGACCAACTGCGGTGGGAGAAAAAATTATATAATTGAAAACTTCTTTCGAATACGAATTCACTGATATAGTTTTTGCTCCCGCCGCAATCGGTCTTGGTAGTTAAATTTACGGTCAAAATTGAAGCACGGGGATAGAGGAAGCACTACATTGTGGAATGGAGGGAGTACTTTGTAAAATTAGTGGTGACAACCCCTTTAGGCTGGTCATAGTGGGGAGTAACATATATACTAGTATCATGCATATGATACTAGTGTATGATACTACATCCATAATGCATAGTATCATAAAGTAGTATCATAGGTGGTCTCATTTATTGACATGCATGATACATAGTAGCATAACATTTATTATGTTACGGTATTTACTTATGTTACTATGACCCTCTCTCTTTTCTTTAATTTCCTGCCACGTAAGCATGTTTGCGAGTCCCAAGTATATGATACTAGTTATGTTACCCCCACTATGGACAGCTTTAGTACTACTACCCGAGAGAAGTATTCCCTCCATTCCAAAATATAGTGCGCCCGCGCTTTCCGAGGTCCAACTTTGACCATAAATTAACCAACGAGAACAACTGCGGCGGGAGAAAAAATTATATAATTGAAAACTTCTTTCGAATACGAATTCACTGATATAATTTTTGCTTCCGCCGCAATCGGTCTTGATAGTTAAATTTACAGTCAAAGTTGAAGCACGTAGATAAAGGAAGCACTACATTATGGAATGGAGGGAGTACTACTAATACTTTGTCTTTTACACAAAATATGTAGCGACGGCGGCTCACTGTGGTCTTATTCAGGTTCGCTTCTTCCCGATGCGGCTGTGGGACTCGTGCACTCGAGCAGTGGAAAGAGCACTTGAGTACAGCAACAGGCGTGCAGGTTGGACCCTTTTGTTTACTCGGGTTTCGGTCTATTCAGGTAGCCCAGCAATAAACCCGAATTCACCAGACTAAATTCGTTTTTCATCAAATGCAAACCGTACAAACAACCGAAGTTCCCGGTTTTGGTGAATTCGGCTTCGGTGCCGGTTAGTTCGGTTCGGGACATCGGTTTTCGGGTTATATGCCCAGCCCTACATGAACATATGCAGACCCTAAACCCTAACCCCTAGTATTTACCTTGAAACAGGTTTAGTTCCGAAAGAATAAATTATGTGCTTTAATCCTGGTTAGGGTGAGAAGGTCACCTGGACGTGTGCAACGGGAACCTAGCAACAACGAAAAACATATTAAGGTGAGGACACCCGGTTTCCTCACTAGTGAGAACGATTGCAATGTTACAGTCTGGTGTTTGCGTCGTGATGACGTAGAACTGGGAGTCCACCGATGCTCGTTCCTAGCCCGCAAGCTGAGCCCAAACGTATCAACCACCCCCTTGCTCTAGATCCATTCTGTGAACACAGAAAACACTAATTAATGCAACTCCAACTTCACAAGAACTCAATCATAACTGAGTCTTTTTTTTCAGAGAACAAGCCAAAACTTGATGCAGCAGTTGTGTGTGCACCTGCCATTGCATGGATCAGTTGTAACTGTCACCCACTGGTCTCTGAATTGCCTTGCCTTACAAGGGCAAGTTTGAGCATACATACTGAATCAATTAATCCGGGCGACGGCTTCCATCACAACCTACAGTGAGACTCCACCATCGGGCATTGGAAGTAAAACCAAGACACGGTCGGTGACACTTGGGTACACCAACAGCTAAATCGGTGAGGCATATTATGAAATTAAAGCACTTCAATAAATGAGTGTGTGCACATGTATAAGAGGATGTCATCATGTACTGAGAGCACCGGGCATATTAACTGTTCATTTCTTTCTTACGATTGACAATCAGTTTAAATGTCTGGTAGTGAGTTACCTAACATGCTTAAGTAAAATAACTAATAGGCATGATAGAAAATGAAGCAAATAAATAAGCAATAGTCATTGCCGTGTTATGTAGCCCATAGCAATTTAGAAATGAAACTTCAGTAGCAGATATATGATTTATGTGTGAGCAAACAAAATAGCTTTTACAGTAGTTAGCTGTCAGAAGTGGACCATTTGCAAGTAGGATAGTTTGATAGTCTGAAATAAGTGTTTGTGTGTCAGAATAGTTAGCAAATACAGTAGAACATACATATTAACTTCTAAATGAGTGGTTATGTGTCAGAATTGTTATCAAATAGCCTCAGGTCAACATTGGTGACACCAATCACCAAATCCCAAGAAACAGGACATCTATCAGATGAGGGTTAGGCAGATGGACGTAAGTTAAATTCCTGCAGCTAAATTCAGATGACACGGAAAATTGCAGACATATATTGAGGGTAATATTTTGGTTTTTTTTTGCCAAGTCTGATGGAATTGTCTGCAAGTCAAAGATGACCAGCAATTCTCCATGTACATACAGTGATCTAAGCCTAAGTTCCTTCAATTCCACATATGCAGATGAAGAAGGAAGATGGATGCGTACCTAGTTGACCGCACGGGCGTGGCCTTCTTGCCGCCGACGGCCAGTCCTTCTTTGAAAACTAGTGTAGGATCCATCTTCCTTCTTCATCTTCCTTCTTGTAGTAATAACCGCCTTCTTATTGACTTGCCAAATAATTAGTGTAGGAAACTAGTGTAGGATCTGCTATTTTTGAAGATGTTATTTGGCAAGTCAATAAGACATGGGGCAGTTGAGACAGTTTTCAAAGAAAACTAGTGTAGGAAACCGGAGAGGGAGCAAAACAAATCAGGGGTTGGATGGAAGAAAGAGCGAAATAGGAACCTTACATTATTTTTAAGTGGTATATAGAGAGATAGAGATTTGTGTTATATCCCTTGCTTATTTAAATCATTGTCGATCTTCCCTTTTTATGTCAATTTTTTTTGTGATACTCACATTATTCTTTTTTTACATGGAAATGAGAGTGGCGGGTGGCCAGAGGATTTAGAAACGTGTCCCGACCTCGCCATGCACCACCAACCTAAAAAGTCATTTGATTAATATCATATACACCAGTGCTACTTCTCGCGATCAACTTCGGACCAACATTGCAAAACTAAAGCTACTTACATGATAATATTGAGTATCAAGAAGAGCAGAAAAAAAAAGTAGGAACAAAATACTTTTGATTGAAAAGTGAATTGAAGCACAAAACTGCATCTGTCCTATCCACATCTACCAGGTACTTCCTTTTACATAAAAAATGTCAACTTTGGCATGGACTCTCGATTCCATGGATATTAACACACACTTATGTTGCCGCAAAAAAATAACACTTATGTTTTCCTTGTACAAAATTTTTCCTAGAGAGATTTATTTGGTCGTACATCCTTTCATAATGCTGTTGTGGGTGCCATTGCAAGTTTCGAAATATCTATTTCCAATTATTGTTGCCACATGCTTACTCATAACCTGGAGGTCTTGACTAGTGTAATTCAGTGGTCGACCCTTTGCCCTTGCAGCTATACTGATAGACGTCCCGCAAAAAAAAGCTATACCGATAGAAACAAGTCAAAGAACATGTCGACGAAGTGCAAAAGCCACTAGTGATGTCGCCCCATTCATCCTGAAGAAGGATAAGAGTTCCCTAGCAGTTTGTGGGTTACAATGTCAATAACAAAGTGAGATAACAAACTGGAGGATCCAAATATGGATCACGAAAATGAGCAAGCATACTATTTTTTTTTCGAGAAAAACTTCCAATCTATTCATCTCCAATCATGGTAGTACAACGAACACTAGAAATAATAAAAATTACATTCAAATCCATAGACCATCTAGCGACGACTACAAGCACTGAAGTGAGTCGAAGGCGCGCCGCTGTCATCGCCCCTCCCTTGCCGGAGCCGGGCAAACCTTGCTGTAGTAGACAGTCGGGAAGTCGTCGTGCTAAGGTCTCATAGAACCAACGCATCAGAACAACAACCGTCGCGGATGAAGAGTGTAGATCAAAAGGATCCAACCTGAAAACATACGAAAGAAGACGAACGACGAACAGACCCGAGCAAATCCACCAAAGATAGATCTGCCGGAGACACACCTCTACACGCCCACCGATGATGCTAGACGCATCACCAGAACGGGGGCTAGACGGGGAGACCTTTATTCCATCTTCAGGAAGCCGCCACCGTCTCGCCTCCTGAGTAGAACACAAACTCTAACAAAGCTTGAAAAAGATCTAAAAACGAAGCCCTTCTACCGGCAAGGGCCAAGATCCACTCCGCCTCCATGGCCCTAAGGCCACCGGAGACGACACAGACCGACGCCGGCGCCGGCGGGAGGCAGAGAACGCTGGCTTTTTTTAGAGGCGGCGGCTGGCTAGGTCAGCCTGTCCCTGTTTCTTTTCGGGACGAGCAAGCATACTATTAACTACAAATTGAAGGCAAAGAAATTTAGAACTATCTTCCTTAAAAAAAGAGGCTCAATGGTCATCAGGATACATACTCACGGAGACAGAGAAATCAGGCAGATCAGGAGCGTGAAAATCATCATACAACACACTCAATGCCGGGGTGTGCGCATGTCGAGGACAAATAGCCCACACATTGTGCAAAAACCATGTACTCGTAGAAGCATTGCAAACTTTGGATTGCCGTTACGTTGTACAGAAGATGGCAGGTCTACTAATCCCCAACCGGAGAGAACATACACTATCTATTCCGTTAGTTTACTTTGCATCAAATCGGACTAAAAATAGGCTGGAAAGAAAAGGAAGAATACCCCATCTGAACAACTAATACTAGTACATGATCCGGAATATGACTACCTTGGACACAGACTCAATATTGTAGTACTCCCTCCGTTTCATAATGTAGTGCATATAGGTTTTAAAAAGGTCAAATTTTGCAATACCAAAAATATAAAATATGAAACTGCATCTTATGATGAATCTAACTATATATGTTATGTTTGGCATTTTAGGTGTAAATGAAAACTTGGTCAAAGTTTATGAGGTTTGACTTTTCAAAAAATCCACCTGCACTACATTATGAAACGGAGGAAGTATATGTTTACCTGTATGTATGTGTTTTCTTTAGCATGTGGGATTTAGCTATTGAAGGAAAACACCAGCACGCACCGCAACTACCACTAAAAGCTAATCATATTTTGTTTTCACCACAACAACAAAAAATCTTCCACACTGAAAAGTGAGAGGAAACTCTTCCAAAAGAAACGAATGAAGAAACTTTAAATGCACATGAGTTTATTTATAATTTTCCTATTTTTTGTTGAATTGTCATGTACCTGTTTCCTTTTAGAGAGGAAACAATTGCCATGGCTCATTCTTCCTAGAGGAGAGAGCAACACGATTACACTTTGTTCTTTTTTTTTAGTGGTGAGCAACACGATTGCACAGCAAGAGCACAAAACTGGTACTCTCAAGGCCCACGTCTTGCTGCTGTAGGGCCCAGATAGGTCAAACGTGAGCCCACTAAAGTCTGCAGCTAGCTAATCGCGCGTCTTCGTCTAAAAAAAAAAGCTAATCGCGCGTCTCCCCGTGACTCCCTTCGCCACCGCGGTAGCTGCTCTTCAGTTTTTAGTACCACCTCGCCTAGCCGAGGGGAATCGAGGGGGAGAGCAGGCTATAAGAGGAGGGCGAGGTGCAACGTCCTCCTTACTTACCTGGACGGGGTCGACGGGCGATCAAGAAGGCCCGTGGCCTGGGTCAATGGCTCACATTGCACTTGGTGGGTGCGTTGGCCCATCATCTCCCCAAGTGGGAGAATGAACGTCATAATTTGTGGTAGAGGGGGTACGCGTTCGCGCGGCCCCTGCCAATTCTTTTAAATTAAATCTTTGTCCCTGGCCTTGGTTGCTAAAGAAGCCCGGTTTTACAATACAGTCCCTTGGCTGGGTCATCTGGTCTCTGGCACATACAGTTCCTGGTGTGGTTCATCTTTTTTGGAAAAATATTTCAGTAATGGAGGGAGTGTTCTGCACTTCTGATCCAAGTTTCTTTGAGCAACATGAACACTTCTTGACGTTCCCCTTTAGTAAACTTTGGCGGGAAATTCACTTATGCACACGCAAAAACATGTAGCCCTTTGAAGCAGAGACAAGCACCCGGAATCTAGCTTTAGCCTGAAACTAAGAAGTTGTGGTAACTGAAAAGCAACACGCATGCAAAACTAAACCCAAACCATGCTCCCGTCCCGTAGGAGAATCCCCTGCTCACACATTGATAATTCCATAAGGCCCCAGCATGCCATGCCTCTTGAGGCAAAGCTACACTTAGAACTTTGTCAGTCGGAGGCTTCCAGCAAAATAAGAAGAGCCGGTAAGTAGTTGGACACTGTCTCTCACTAAGCTCTAAACACCAGAGGATGGAACAACCCGCAAGAACTTTAGAGCTCCTGTCCGCTGTGAACATCTACGACACATACTGCAGAAAGGCCATTGTTTCTATTCTGTTCTGTTCTCTGCTGTAGGACCACTTTTTCGGAAGAGACTGGTAGAGCCTCTCATACGTTTAGTTCACGCAGTGTGTTCTTTGAACATGAGAAAAGAGAGGCCACTCATGGAACTGAAGGTACACAACACAGGAGGGTTCTGATACAAGCGTGGCACAGCAAGACTGCAAAATGTCCAAGATGAACTATCTGCACTACATTATGCGTCCACGTGAATCGTGGGATATGTTTCAGTCCCCTGAGCAGATTAAATCAATGTACAAGCAGGGCTGATTACCCATTGCAACCGCCCCAACAGAGTGAATCGACAGTCTTGGTGTTCCTTTTGCGTGTTTCTGTTCTAGTACTATTCATTAAGACAAAGCACATGCTGAAGTGTGTAGACAGAAATTAGATCAAAGCAGCCTAGAAGTTAAAACTTGTCGCTCATGGAGCAGCTTCGACCAAGTGTTGTGGGCTACTACACCAAAGCGTTCTGCATTAGTACAAAGCAAGTTGATGATTTATTTTTTTGTGAGCAAGAACACAAAGCCAGCACAAATTATAATGATAAATACTGTGACAGTTATGCCAGCCTATAATGCCTCTCTTGCTCTAGCACCTACAGCTTATGATTGCAACAAACTTTTCACAAGGAATTCGCTAAACGACCACGAAACAGTTAGCAGACCATAAAAACATAGTAGAAAGTCGTGGATAAACGCGGGCTCTATGTGGTTTAGAGAAGTCTAGTAGCCTTTATATATGGTGAACCATAATATAAAACGGCACCATACACTCCTTATTCCTTAAAAATAGGTAATTCCTTCCTCCCACAAGAGTTTGTTCCGACAGTCACTTTGCATCAATTATTTCGCATGCTACATACAATTTCAAAGTCATACATGATACATGTGCAGTCATCCACAACCATTAATAAGATGGACCTGTGTAAGGTCATACCTAGCTAACTTACCGGCAACCCATTAATGGTTGGTGACTAACATAAATCGTGAGTTATGATGCAGTACATCTCTTCATCATGATCTCAAAGCGAGAGTGGTCGTCTAGCCAGTGGCCTCCACGATAAATAGTAGTATGTTATCTTCATGCTAAAGAGCAAGCCAACACGACCAAATCATCTAACTATGTTAGAAGTGTAGCTGGAAAACTTAGAGGAAGTTGAAAAATAATAACCAAGTTTCACAGGCAAGCTACATGTCAGTCGAATAAGAAGAGGAGGCATCCGGAAACAATAGCTTCCTGGCTGGCTTGCCTGTCCGCAAGACTTGCTACACATAAGTGAGCCATAGTCATAGCTAAGTGCGCTAACGCTCAAGAGGTTGGAGCATGCAATGTCCATCGTTTATCGTCTACGGTACAACCTCACCTGTAGCGTCAAATACCATGAGAATATGGACAAAGCCAGAACACAATGATCCTCGACGGCTGTTAAGTGTAACGCCCCGGATGCAGCACTGGTGCAAGAAACGCCGAGACCACGCCATGGCAGAACGAGCAGGTGCAAAACAAGAGAAAGAGAAAGAGCAGGCTAAGGATGTTATCTGACGAAACTGAAGAGGCTAAATTTCGTGTTTTGACCTTTTTCCGAAACCTATTCGAGATTTGACCCAAGTTTGAAATTTTTTCGAGATCTGACCCTTTTGCTACCGCCAGGGACCATGACGGTAGGGTATAACAGCCTACCGCCAAGGTCCCTCGGGTAGGGTTGCATGCCCTACCGCCAAAAAACTCCTAAATATTGAACACAATGCGTGCTCGTGCCTACCGCCAAGCACCTTGGCGGTAGGGTTGTGCAAGCTACCGCCAGCCCGGTTGGCGGTAGGCTATTAGACCCTACCGTCATGGACTCTGGCGGTAGCAAAAGGGTCAGATCTCGAATTTTTTTCAAACTAGGGTCAAATCTCGAATAGGTTTCAGAAAAGTGTCAAAACACGAAAATTTGCCAACTGAAGACAAGTCAGGTAACACCACGACGGGCAAGAATATTGAACCTGAAACCAATGAGCAGGAGGGTGGGTCCGGCAGGTCAGGGAGACCACCAGCACCATGGGTAAAGCATGCATGCCGGGGACGAATGGATAAATACTGACAGTGGGCCACAACTGGAAGTGTGCGCGGAGTGTATCAAGTAGCATCCAGTTCACCTATATCGGCATCCAGTGGATTAGAACTGAACTGAAGAACCCTGACCAGGGCTAGTGCTCCTCCTCTCTGGTTTGTAATCAACCAGACTTGGATACTCGGTGAATCAATTGAGAGAGTAGCAATTCCGTTTGTGTGATTGAGTATAGTTGCTAGGTTCGTAATATTAAGACTCACTAGTTTATACTCCCTCCCTAAACAAATATAAGAACATTTATCATGGCGTGGTCTCGGCATTTCTCCCCGCACATAGTAGTCCCTGCCGTGCGCCGCGATGCGGAAATCCGACGGCACCACGTCGCCCACCTCGTCCCGATCTAACCAAGCACCCCCTCAGCCCTTGTTCGGTTGCGTGCGAATCCGAGTGGATTGAAGGGGTTTGAGGGGGATTTAAACCTCTTGTAAGTCAAAATACAAATCAATCCTTGCCAATCCCCTTCAATCCTCTTGGGGAGAGGATTAACCGAACAAGCCCTCACCGAGGACGGCTACCTACAGGTCAGCGTTGGCGACGAGGATCCGCAGCTTGCTCCCGGCGTGGATGCGGTTCCGTTTCTTTTCTGAAGAAAAGAATTGGTCATGGTTCTGTTCCTTTTTAGAGGATTTCAGAGGACAAGAAGAGCAACACTGGCAAAAAACAGCTACGGCCTTCCCGCTGAAGCCAACCTCCCAGAACGCGTGCCTCCCTTCGCCCCCGCTGCTGGTGTGCTTCGGTTTTTAGTCCCACCTCGCCCAGCCGAGGAGCATCGAGAGGAAGAGCTGGCTACAAGAGGAGGGCGAGGTGCAACCTTGTTCCTTACTTACCTGGACGGGGTCGACGGGCGATCAACAAGGCCCGTGGCCTGGGTCAATGGCCCACATTGCACTTGGTGGGTGCGTCGGCCCATCATCTCCACAAGTGGGAGAATGAACGTCATAATTTGTGATAGAGGGGGTACGCGTTCGCGCGGCCCCTGCCAATCCTTTGAAATTTAATCTTGGTCCTTGCCAGACCTGGCCTGCTTACTAAGTCTGGTGTTACAATGCAGTGCTCCTAGTCTGGTTCATCTGTTGAATAGAACAGACAGCAGTTTCTTCAGGCAGTGTGTTCTTTGAACAGAGAACAAAATTCAGCAATTGCTGGATGGTTCTGATCCAAGTTTCTCTTGGCAACCAAATATATGCATCTTTGCTTGTATATTCTGGTGCTCTTTTACCTTCATGTTAATGTTACATACAACATGCAGAGACATGTACTCCTAGATAGAATCGATTCAACTCACTGCAGGCTTTCCTATAGCTTGTCAGTTCAAGCAGAGCCAAGCACCCCACACAGACTTAGCATTTCGCCGCGAAAATTCTAGACAAGAAAACCTAGCTTTAGTTCCATTCATTGAGCCTGAAACTAACTAAAACGTCAACAACTTTACACTCAGATGTGCCACCAACCAAGGCTACCAGCTAGCAATTCTCTGTGCTAAAATGAATAAATAACACTCCACAAAACTCATAACGAGTATTCCTCAACTCAAGAGCAAGTACACACATGCTAATCACCAAGCATACGGTTCAACGCAATACATGCATGTCTTTTTGATGTTCAGGGCTAGCAACCATACACCAAACCAAACCAGGTGTGTTTTTCCACTACATGCAACCTTAAAAACCAAACCATGCGCCTGTAGGGGAATCCCTTCCTCACACATTGATAAGCTTGTCAGTTCCAGCAAAATAAGAAGATTCAATAAGTAGTTCAATAGCATACCTAACTGATAAAGAAATACTGCCTCTCACTAAGCTCTAAACACTCGACGATGGAACTACTTGCAAAAGCTTCAGAGCTCCTGCCACCGTGAATATGTAACGACAGTAGACGAATACTGCAACAGAGCACCGATCTGTTCTGTTCTCTGCGGGAGGAGCAGTTTTCCAGAACAAGCTGGTAGAGCATCAGCATTTTCATGCATGTTGAACTCCACGCTTCCTCCAGCCTCTTAAGTCACACGTTCAGGTAGTGTGTTCTTTGAACGTAACAAAAGAAGAGGCCATGCATGGAACTGATGGTACACAGAACACAGCATAGGAGGGTTCCGATACAAGTGTGGCACAGCAAGACTGCAAAATGTCCAAGATGAACTATCTGCACTACATTATGCCTCCAGGTGAACATGGGATATGTTTCAGTTCCCTGAGTAAATCGATGTACAAGTAGAGCTGATTATCCATTCCATATGCCACGATAGAGAGAATCGATAGTTTTGGTGTTCCTTTTGTGCGCTTCTTTCTACTCCCTCTGTCCCAAAATAAGTGACTCAAGTTTGTACTAACTTTGTACTAAAACTAGTACAAAGTTGAGTCATTTATTTTGGGAGGGAGGAAGTACTATTCATTAAGACCAAGCACATGCTCAAGTGTGTAGACTGAAATTAAACCAAAGCAGCCTAGGAGCTTAAAACTTGTCACTCGTGGTCTCGTGGAGCAGCTTCGACGGCTGCTGCACCATAAGCGTTCTGCATTAGTAGAAAGCAAATTAATGATTTACCTTTTTATGAACAAGGTATGCAAAGCGGACAAAAATTATAGTGATAAGTAATAATTATGCCAGCATATAATGCCTTTGTTGCTCTAGCACCTAAAGTTTATGATTGCAACAAAATTAGCGGCCCAACAAAATTATAGTAGAAAGTCGTGCATAAACGTGTGCTGTTTGTGCTTTAGACAAGTCTAGTAGCCATTCCATAGTGGTTTATAAGTTCACAGTACACTGATTTGGTGAAGAAAATCTCTTCCTAGACAATACTCGACATGACTGATTCAGAGTGTTTTATTCATGATACCGCAACTATCCCGTTTCTTTTTCCTGTTTTCCGAAATGAAAGCAGTGGCCAGATGACAATTATATTCTGGAAAGGATATACCCAAACGCCATGTATCAATTTATTTTTTAGAAAAAAGTTAAAACCTCTGCATCAATCGATGCATACAACCATCTTTATTAATTATTCAATGAAGGTCTAACAAAAACATACATCAAGCCATCCGAAGCCATCACTCACACCTACAAACTCGATAATGCGGAGTGCTCTCACTCCTCGTATCTAAAATCGATGTCATCACCGATCCATCAACATAACATATCGGAACCAACAGTCGGTGCAGCAGACCTAAACCGTACATCACATGTACACATTTTAGAAGTCACCATCATCATCGGACCACTGACCCATCTTTAGGAGAGAGATCCGCATCATCCTTGCCAGTCCGGCCATCCGTCGACGCCATCACGGCGCCGAACGGCGCCACCACCCTGCGCTCGTCCATCCAGATGCGAAGACTCTAGAAGATCTGTCGTGCGCAGCATCTGCCGACCAAGCATGACACAACGTAGCACCTGTCATCCAGGCATGACTTGACATCTTCACCGAAACTCCGTGCAAGACAAAACTGCTCCACCTCCTGCCTCTGTCTTCCAACGCTGCTCCACAAGCGATGCTCCGAAGAGAGAAACGACACCACAATACCGCCATTGTCCGATCTGGAAGACCGGATCCTAGGGTTTCCCTTGGAGCAGCACGAATGAGTCGACAATAGTTACACGACGATGCCTTCATCAAGGTAACGTCGCAAAACGGCGCCATCGCCCTCAACCGGCTCGGTTTTCACCGGCAACTATGTCTTCCCAACTCACAGCCGGGACTAGATGATGGATCTCGAGATCCGACCACCCAGCCTCAGGCTGACCACCTTCGACGGAGGAGATGGCCACCACCGCCATAATCCTCGTGATGCGTCGCAGACCCAGAGTGCCTTCACGAGCTGTTACCAAGGCCGACGAGAGGCAGCAAAAGAGGGCATAATAGCAACAACCCTAGATCGAGCCCGCCTACCACGTCGCCGCCTCCTGCCAATCTCGCCGTCTGCAGCAGAACCCCTTGACGCATCCCGGTAGCTGCTGCCCGCCATCCATATCACAAGGGGGTGAAGATCTGGCCGCCGTCGCCGACTCAGATCCCCGGACGCCAGAGGAGTTCTTCCGCCGCCGCGCCACAAGGCCGTCACCCAGCGACATTGCCGACAAGGGGGGATGCGGGGTCGAGGGGAGGTGGGTGGTGGCCGCCTGGTGTAGCCTGGCAGCGGCCACACGAGGTCGGGAAGGGAGCGAGTTGTAGAGCTACGTAAAAAAGGATCGGGAAGGCTGGCCTCTCCTTCAAGTTGATCAATATATTATGGGACACAAAAATAGATACTTGGAGCTAACCAATATGCCACTCTTTTCTCGGTGGATAATTCTGACAACATTAAATTCCTTAAAATAGTTACTAGAGCTTGCTGACGAAGGTTAGGAACTAAACGTCCTTTACTATGAGTATAAAGCAAAATGACCACTCCGTATATTTAGGATACCAACACAAGCATATGGTGCCTTCCCTATACCACCCAGATGCAAGCTGTCTCACCAATATTGAAAGACGCTGCTCACAAAGCCATCATAACGAAGTGTGTTAGGCATCACTGAAGTCTTTCTGTCTGCGTGATCTGAAGACTTGTTACACTTGAGGACTGTGAATCCTCCAGCCGGTTAGGCGTCGCGTTCTGAGAATCCAAGAGTCATTGTGGATCGCCGGTGAACGAAGTCTGTGAAGGTTTGGAAGTCTACCTTGAAGACTTACCAGAGTGATTGGGCGAGGACTGTGTGTCCTTAGCTCAAGGGGAATAAGGTGAAGACACGGTCTTCTGAGTTAAATCTTAGCCTCCCTAACCAAATGTACAGTTATCACAGCAACTGGAACTGGTCTACCAAATCTTTGTCTTCACCAAGCTACTGGTTATATCCTTCACTCCTCTTTACTTTACAGTTTGTCTTCGTGAAGTCATTGCTTGCCTGTATGATCTGATTGACTTCACTGAGTGAAGACTGCTTACTGTTTGGCTTCATACTGCCTTCCATCCCGATACATACTACCTAGCTGCTGATAGTCTTCGTACTTTCATTTTATTGATTACTTGACTATGGCTTGCCTAATGTAGTCTACCTTTTGTTGCATATCAAAAAGACCTTTCATAAAAATCGCCTATTCACCCCCTAGTCGATAACTAGCACTTTCAATTGGTATCAGAGCAAGGTGCTCCCTTGTTCTGTGTGATTCGGTTTAACCACCTGAAGTTTTAGTTATGTCGACTGTAGGGATAATCAAGGTCTCTGCTACATGCCCTGTCTTCGATGGCACTGATTACCCCTACTGGAAGAATAAGATGCATATGCATCTTGAAGCCATTGACATCGACCTCTGGTATGTCGTCAAGAACGGCGTTCCCAAGGTCAGTGAAGGTGTCACCGCTGCTGATGTCAAGAGGTTCATTCAACTGGACTCGACCACCAAGAAGTCACCTGACCAAAGGACAGTATGGCCGTATGAGTGCACTGGAAACTGCGAAGCTAGTCTGGGACTGGCTCTCCAAGGTCAACGAAGGCGTCTCAAGTCAGAGAGACTCAAGGATTGATGTTCTTCGCAACCTCTTCAACCGCTTCAAGAGAAACAACAATGAGAATGTCCAGATCATGTTTGATCACCTCACTGATATCACAAATGAGCTTCACGCGCTCGGCGCCACTGAGATCACCAAGCACGAAATCGTCAAGAAGCTCCTGAGATCACTTGACAGCTCATTTGACACTCTGGCCCTGATGATTCAAGAACACCCTGACTTCAAGACTCCCGATCCGTCTGACATACTTGAGAGGCTCAACACACATGAGTTCTAGTTATCTGAGAAAAGAGATATCTATGGTCCCAACTATGGCCGATCTCGCGCTTTGAAGGCCAAGGTTGTTTCCTCGTCTGAAGAAGAATCTGACAGCAGTTCTGACGATCCCGAAGACATTGGAAAGGAGCTCGCTATGATTGTGAAGAAGTTACAGAAGTTCACTAAGAAAAAGGGCTTTAGAAAGTCTTCAAGATCCAGCTCAAGAAATGATGAAGTTTCCTCTCGTGACTACAAGAAGAGAACATGCCACAATTTCAAGAAACCTGGTCACTACATCTCTGAGTGTCCCCAATGGGACAATGAGATCAAGAAGAAGAAGAAAAAATATGATTCTGATGACAAGAAGAAGAAGAAGAAATCCTCAAAGTCTTCATCAAAATCTTCATCTAAGTTTTCATCACACAAGAAGAGCTCGTCAAGCAAGGCTTGTGCGTTGGTTGGCAAGGAGATGGATTCAAAGGAGGAGCCTGCTTCTGAGGAGGCAGAGGTGGAGTCTGAGGAGGAGTCTGATTCAGGCGTGGCAAGCCTGGCTCTAGCTTCAGCATATGTCGCCAAGTCCATCTTCAACACTGAAGACAATGACCTCGTCACCAACGCCGATGCTGATGATGAGGATGACTCTGCTCCCACCTATTGCTTCATGGCACGCGGTGCCAAGGTAAACTCACGCAATGCTTACTTTCAAACATCAAGTGAAGATGACTCTGAATGTGAATCTAAACCCAACTACAAAACACTTGCTAAAATTGCAACAGAACAACAAAATGATATGGAACATATTCAAAAGTTGCTAGACAAAAGCGATGGCCTATTCGACACAGAAATGACTCAAACTCAGTCCTTAAACGAAGACATTAAAAATCTTCATGTTAAGTACGAGGAACTTGAAAGTCGTCATGAAACACTCTCAACTACTCATGAAAAGCTCTCTTATGATTATCTTCAAAGGAAGCAAGAGCTTGAGAACTTGAGATCGGCTCATGAAGATCTTCAAAAAGAGAACGAGCCACTCCATGCTCAATAGATCAATTCCGCGAAGACTTTGAGCCACCATGTTTAAAATGTCTTGAGCGTGATAATGCTGTTTCTGTTGCTGGATGATCTACTGCTGCTACTGTTGCTATGCCTTCAACTACTGATGAGGAAACTAACCCCTCTTCCGAGGATACCACTACTGTTGCTGATGAGAATGCCAGGTTGAAGACATTGCTTGAAACAGGGATGTAAAAAAGCATTAAAGGGCATCAGACACTGTGTGATGTCCTCAAGAAATAGATTCTGAACCGAAACCCTAGGAAAGAGGGTGTTGGGTTCGAGAGGAAAATGAATGTTGATGGTTCATACTAGAAGCCTGAGCAGTACCCCAAAACCACATGGGTTGCTGCAAAGGAACCTTCAGTGGATCCATCTACCTTATTTGGTTTCACTTGTGCTAACCCAATTATCATTAATGAATCCTTTGATGCAAACTCTAAACTGCAGGAATGGACCACCTTTGAAGAAGATCTGGGTGCCCAAAAGTGTCGGCGTTCTGGGAACGGGGGTCCCCAGACTTGCCTGCCTGCGGCCTGCGGCGTGGCTCAAAGGGGGCCCAGCGCGGCCCATCTTCACCAACACAGACCCAAGACCCTCGCGAGGGGCCAAGCCTCGCGGGGCGGATGACGCGGAGCTTCCTCAGGCACAGCCTCACTAGGCTGGCTCGCGAGGAGGTGGAGAGATCAAGGCGGGGTACCTTATGAGGTGCCCGTGACGCAAGCCATGACGACCAAGGGCGCCAGGCGAGCGCCAGCCCGCGCAGTGTCCTCCTTTCCTCTTTGGTGCAAAGGGAGCAAGCGCAGCCGCGGAGTACCGAGGCATCAGGCAAAGGTTGCCATTTCGGTGCAACAAGACCAAGACCAGGAGGACTGCAAGACGGAGGTCATCATGGAGCCCAAGACGGCGTCACCACCAGAGCTTTGTGCAGGTGAAGACTACTTTTGTCAGGATAGCTAGTACTAGCTGTCCCCCTTCAAATTAGCCCGCCATTGTTGGCTCCCTTCCCGCTCGATATTTGGGAAGAGGACCAGGGCCTCTATAAATAGGACCAGCCCCCCACAGGAGAGGAGGATCAGAGGGAGAGAGAGAGGTTAGAGGCTAGAGGTTGGGCATCAACAATCGAAGAGAGAGAGAGAGAAGGGTGACTGAACTCCTCCCAGCAGTTCATCGCCCCAGCCAAGGACAGACCCTCACGAGGCTGTTCTTCCTTGTATTGTTCATCATCATCAGCCCAAGAGGCAATCCACCACGCCACACACTAGAGTAGGGTATTACACCGTAATGGTGGCCCGAACCAGTATAAACCCTGTGTCTCTCGTGTTGTTCTTTCCATAGCTTAGATCTTAGCGAGGCGGAGGGGTGCAGGTAGGTAGGAGGCGAAATCTCCATGCGCACCCTAGTGTTCGAACCTCAAGGGTCTGCCAGAACCCGAAATCCGACAAAAAGTTGTCTTGAGAAACTTCCTGTGAATGTCATCATGACACCACCAGGGAACAAGACAAACCCCAGACCAAAGGCTTCATATGGTCCAAAGGCTTCATACAGATAGAGGACTCACCAGAGTCACCCTAATGTCAATATTTTGCAGGGAAACCAAACTCAGACTTATGAATATGAGCATGTTTCGTCAAACCGCTATGTTCATAAGACAAAGAACTATTCTGCTTATTCTTATGAGTATTATTCACCACCTGCAAGGCTATTTCCTAGGGCTCCAAAGCCAAAGTTCTCAGATGCTGCACTTAGACTCATTGCTTCTAAGCCACCCCTAAAGATGTGGGTGGTTAAGAAAAAATAACTCTCTTTTGCAGGGAAAGGTCTCCAGCCGGAAATCAAAGGCGTCTGATGCTTATGCTGGGGACCTAAAACATCTTGTGGGACGCAAGATAAAATGTCCAAATGGTCTTATTATGTATTTCGTCCCAGGATTCCTTGACAAACATCCTATTTATCCTAACCAAGACCTGAACTTTCATAATCCGCTTGTTCGTCAAATGTTTATGCTTCACAATACCCTTGGTGAAGCCTATCCCCCAAACTGCACTGTAGGATATGACACCAAAGGCTTCAGAATGGATTATGGACAGTGGATGCACTAACCACATGACTAGTGATTGAAGTCTTCTCATGGATTCAACCCTACGTCCATCTGACAAGAGTCAAATCACATTTGTATAGGAACAATAGAACTCGGGAGTTCCTGTTTCAAGAAGATCACAGCTGTAAAACTGTGTATAAGCAATAGTTTATGAACAACATATATAATAGAAAACAACTCGTACCATAAGTTTCTTGACACAGTTGGACCTGTTCAACGAGTGCGGCAGTGGCACACATATCCCACGTGGCCTTCCACCATTGAAACGCCCCACAAGGACCTCAAGACGATCAATAAAGTGTAGGAACTTGTGGATGTCGATCCAGTCAACTTCAGTGCCATTAGTAACAGCCGTGTTATTACAGAGTAACAAACGAGCAGACTTCTTAACTCTGAAAAAACCTACACGTGCCACCAATTATAAGAAAATATTAGTTAAAAGTAGCATCTTCGTGAGAGATTCGTTGCTACTTCTAAAGTTAAATTGTGATTAGTTAGACTGAATAAGTGGATTAAGAAGTAATCGAGGCAACAAGCAAGAACCAGATACAAAACTAACATGGATGAACAATTGGAACGATGTCGGGGTGGAAGATCACAGTGAAGATGAGACCAGGCTCTGCTATTTCCATCAACATTCATGCGCCAACTTTCAGTCCGTAACACTTGAGAAAGTTTATCCAAGTTCGGCCATAAAAAAAGCAGTGATCTTCTTGGTTCATGAACCCAACTCGGAACTTATATCCATGGCTTGTCTTCACTGTGACCATTAAACTAGTGTATTCAGTTATGGCAAGGCCGAGCATCTTGAGTACATGTGTTCTGGCAGAGCAAATAATACACTGCAGGAAAAATAATATGAGAACACAGCATGGTCAAAAAAACCCCACCCTCCCGGATAGAAAAGAGGATTCTAGGAACATACTGTGCGCGTTTCAAAATGCTATGTTAGGATGAGAAGGAACAAGTGTGGCGTCTCGCCGAGGGCGCAGAAACCTGTAGGGTACTCGCACTTTGGGCACTACAAATGAAACACACTAGATTCAGTAGGAAGAAAAATGCATCAACGGCGGCGACTGCCATCCTAGGATTACCTGCGACCGAGGGACTTGGGTTTATCGGGGATGGATGAAGAATTCGTACCTGGTTCTCCATGAGAAAACCCTATGCAATCGCCGAGAGGGGGTTTTCTCTGAACAAGCAGACGAGGGAGAAGGGGATTCAGGCCCAGTGAAATATTGCCGCTTCGTCCGTCCAGCTTACTGCTAAAGCTGGAAAGGGGGGTTGTGATTTGATGGCTCATTGGGCATTACTGCAGCGCTACGACCGGGGTGTGTCTACCGTGAAGTTGTGCACTCTAATTTGTGCATATGGCACGTGGACCCCGTTGTCGGTTGCCCCACATATCAGCGAAAGGAAGTAGAAAGACAGGAGTAACTAGTTACACATAAATATATTTTTTGACAGAGAGATACTCCCTCTGTAAAGAAATATACAAATCTTTTATATCACAGTATCACCTTGCCGAGAAATATACTCCCTCTGCAACGCACGGGCATTATGGGGGTTCAGCTGAGAATATAATACTCAGATTTTTTTGAGGGATAAAAGCTGCTTTATTGAAGATTAACAGTCATAGGTATACAAATAATTTCGGGGGTTCCTGTGAGCCAAAGATGGCGTCCACAGGGCAAAGAAGTAGCAGCTTTTGCGAGCACATGCGCTTCAACATTACACTCGCATTTTTCATGTATGATCTCCATGGTTTGGAACATATTCTTCTTCATCCTGATCTCGTCCATAATAACTTTGCTGGGCCCCAAGTATGCCTCTCCGATATGCTTGACTGTTGCTGAACAATCGGTGCTAATCTGAACTTGTTGCAGGTTTAAGTCAAGAGCCAGAGATAGCCCCTCGCAACATGCCATTGCCTCTAGGATCTCTGGATCAGCAACACTTTCGCACACCAGTGCCGATGCTCCAAGGAAGAAGCCTGTATGATCCCGGCTCACAACTGCCAGGGCTTCCCTTTCACCATTGCGAGATAACGCATCATCAACATTCATCTTCGCCCAACCCACAGCAGGAGGAGGACGCCACTTTTGCATTGAGCTAGTGCTTCTCGAAACCAGGTTCTGGACTTTGGGCCGTAGGCCGACCCTGCATGTTTGGGGGCCCATGTGTTCTACCTCAGCGCTTTTCATATTGCAAGCGATCGGTACGGCGTTGGTTTTAGATGCTATCGCAAGGCGAATACACTAAATTGAATAAAGCACGGCAGCTGTTGGAATGAAATCGAACGACAGTTCCTAACCAGCAATCAGAGTTGCAATTCTATCAACAATATACCATGTGATAAATAATACTATCGTACTACTTATACACACAGGACACTTGTTTCACCATGCCAGATTATTACATCAAAATCTCTCGGAGGATAGATCAGTTAGGCAGTTGTGTGCTGCTACTGAAGAATTTCAAAGTTGATTTGGACCAGCTCTCCTTGCTGAGAAAGTTCGATTTTGACATCATCCCCTACCGCAAGATATGATTTAGATTTGAACCTTGACCATCCTTTAGCATCAAATATCATGCGACCATCCTTTGTACTTACGATATATAGCAGGTTCATTCACACCAAGGCTGCGCATGGTAAGAGAAACTTGGCCGCGGTCGCCCGGATTGTTGAACGACTCCCTTGTTGCTCTAGGAATTCTCTGTTTGCAAACAAGAAGACATACCCAAACAGTTAGATCAACACAGTGAATCATGTGAAACAACATGGAAAGAAAAAAGAATGAAGCACTTGGGCGGCCAATGCTTACCAAGAAGGTGGAAATGTTGGTTTTTGTAAGGACTTTGGTATATGAAGTGCGAACTGCAGCCCAGTCTGTTGCCGGTGCAACTGCACGGGTCGGAGCAGATGCAAGTGCAAGTGTTGGTGCAGGTGCCGAAGCCGCTGCTGCTGCCGGAGATGGTGCTCCTTGTAGAGCCGGTGCCGGTGTCGGAGCAGGTGCCGGTGTCGATGCCCGATCCTCCGGTAGATCAGACTGACCCGCTGACGCGGTCGGTGCCCAATCCTCAGCTGGATCAGACTGAGCTGCTGCCGTTGTCAGTGCTAGAGCAACTGTCGGTGCTCGATCTGTGCGAGACAGCGGCGATCGTGTCTGGTCTGCTATGATCAGCTTTCTAACTTGACTAGGATCTGTGACCGTGATCCAGTTTTTTTTCTTCATTTCTTTTAGACGCGAGAAGGACTAATTGTGGCGTTTTTGTTAAACCAAACTGCAGTTCATCATAGGGATTCAGCTTGTACTCAGGCAACATACTGATCCAATTTTTTCCAGTAATATAAGTGATGGACAGTGCCTTCGTTACTGACACGACATAAGAAGTGAAACCTGCAAAAATAGCCATCGTAGAGCAAACCAAACGGTTTATTCTGTGATGAATGTCACATTGCAAAATCTGCATCGTAAAATTGCAGGAAAAGAAAGAAAACATGACATTAAATCAATAAGATTTAGACAGTAAATCAATAAGATTTACTTGATGTGACACGAGTGAATCCTTACCAGGAAATCACTATGTTGAAGTACTAAACAGAAGATTGATCGTCCAACTACGCATGGCATGCAGGGGCCCCGCCTACTCCCACAAGCAGGACAGTCCAAAGGTCGTGACAAATCGTATGGACCGAACATCCATGGGGCTGGAAATCCTGGTGGGTGCGATAAACCCTGCAATGCATACAGATATTGGAGTGTAACCATAATTGATAGACCGTCCTCACAAAAAATATGATATGGATACTTCAAAATATACAGACTGAATTGAGCGGACAAACATTAACATAGACCGTTCTCAGGACTGACCACACACCAAAAGCGGCAGTACTAATAAACAATACAGGGTTCACAAACACAAATCAAGTACTGAACAATAGTACTTACTACAGACAAGCAAAGTTGCACTAACTAAACTCTGCAGACTATTTTTTGCCACCAACCTACGGGATGAACTCCACATAACTGACTAGGCCATGGACTTCATGTGAGATGTCTACATGCACCATCACCATCTTGTCAACCTTGGAGAACCTAACAGAGTGGTCTTTCCACTCATAAACATGATGATGAAGACATGCCGCATCAGATTTGTTGGGAAGCTTTACAAGAACCACACCCTTCGTAATCGAAGGCACAGCCAGGAAATTGTTGTGGTCAAGTACAGCCTCAAGAACACGCCTGACAACAATGCTACAGGAAAACACTAGTTCAGGACACGTGGCGACAAGGACACAACAGCTGGATAGTTCAGCAGTAGAACTCATCATCAGGTCTTCTAGTTCACACGGCATGACTTTGAGAACTTCATCTCCACCGCGGATCTGGTTCTAATTCAAACAGAAACCATATTTTATTACTACCTCCGTTCAGAAATATAAGATGATTTTCAATATTATACTCCATATATGACTACATATACGCACAGAAATGAGTGAACAAAGACACTAGAACATGTCTTCAAAGGCATGAGAGCAGAGGGATTACATGCAATATCCATAACACAAGTTACTGAGGCAAATATACCCTCTTAAAAGGTAGCATTGATGTTCATAAAGTACTCCCTCCGTCCCAAAATTCTTGTCTTAGATTTGTCTAGATACGGATGTAGATTTGTCTAGATACGGATGTATCAAGTCACATTTTAGTATTAGATACATCCTTATCTAGATAAATCTAAGACAAGAAATTTGGGACAGAGGGAGTAGTTGAAAGTAATCTATAAGAAATCAGTGTCAACCTCTCGCATGTTTTGGTCAAAAGAGGAATTTAGAACCGTCATTTGGCACACAAAAATCACATGCAAGATCACCCAGAAAGTTGTACTACTAGTACTAGTACTGCGTGTTAGATGAAAAAACACGATCAAGATCGAGATAAAGATCGTCAAGATGAGATATTACCTAGACTTGCTTAATGAGGGATCCCGAAGAGGGGGGCTTGGACAGGGCGATGGCTTTGAGCTTGTCTGCGGTAGTCTCGGCGGGGTGCTTGCGCTTCTTCGTACCATGAGCCTCAACGGTTTTGGCCGGAGCCATAGACATCACTTCGGCCGGTGCTCCAACGTCCATCAAGAAACTGTCAAATAGAAATAAAAGAAAAGAAACCATAATCACAAAACCAAAAGAAGAAAAGAGAGGGAGTTATAGGATCAGTCTCGGGGTTGCAAGACCGGGCCTTGGCCAGAATCAACACCATTGATGCGCTCACCTTTCCTTCTTTGGGAGAGAAGAACAATGGCAGAAGTAGGTCGGAGTTTTCTTGAAGAAATGAGGAACAAGATGAGGCAGAAGTGAGGGTTGGGTAGAGAGGAAGCTGAGAGAGAAGAGTGAAATGATGGTTGCTTCATCCGTCCAACTTACTGCTGGAAAGGAGGGGGTTTTGTGATTTGACAGCTCATTGGGCATTACCGCGGCGCTTCGATTGGGGTAGTCTACCGTCACTCTACTACGGAGTAATTTAGTGCATTGCTGGTGGACCCCGATGCTGGCTGTCCCACACGTCGGCGAAAGTGAGTAATTTAGTGCATGGCTGGAGGAGGATCCGCATGGTAGAGCGTGTCCACTGTTTTTCAGAAGAAAAAAATGATTACAGCAAGCGTTTCCACTCTTATGACGGAGGAGTGTGAAACACGGCAACCACTTGAACATACACAGTGCTCCTACTACTAGGCATGTGCAGTGGTTCATACGTCAGTACTACACAATCTTGTTGCAAGTGTAGTAAGATATGACGATAACAAATGATGTTGTGCGCATGTCAACTACTCCTATATGTAACATAGTACCACTTTTTTGACTGTCCGATCGAGAATGGACGGTGAGATCAATGTTAACAGAACTAGGTCCATAGCGCACAGAGAGTACGGTGCTACAGTACTCCACGAAACATGAACCATATGAAGCACGAATAGTGTTAGGCAGGGTGTATGAAGGGTGCACGGGATGGGAGCAAAAGTTCCCTTCTCGACCCACTTTTGGGTGTTTGGCAGAGTGTATGAAGGGTGCATGAGTCCATACTAGTAGGTTGACAAAAATACACGAAGAGGAAACAACTATATTGAGATGAGAATGCAACCAAACACACCCACACGCTTTGTGCTACAGTGACTGATCTGCACCGTCTGAGTTTGATCCAACGGTCATGTCGCGCCGAGACATGGACATGCCCATGCAGAGGGCGCCTAAACACCACCGAAGTCTCTCTGCTTCTCGAGGCGCACGATGTTGGTGATGCAGGGTGCAACCGCCCGCAGAGCCCGCTCCCGGTCGACGGGAGCTAGCTCATCAAAGACGATGTCCAATGGCACGAATGGATTCCGGTGACGAAGCCCTAAAAGGATTCACCCGGCAACGGCGACGACAGCCCGCAACCCCTCCTTGTCCAGCTCATCCCCCACCATCATGCAGAGACGGCTTAGCTCCTCGGAGATATAGGTGAAGAAGGAGACCAGGTCAGGAAGCCGCAGCTCATTGAAGTCGACCGGGTGGTCGAACAGGTTTAGCCCGACGGCCGGTATCGTCATGCTGGCACGGCGGTAGGCATCGCGCAGCCGCAACACGTGCGTGGCAACTTGGTTCACCAAGTGGCTGAGGTGATCCTGGACCTCATCACGATCGGCACGCTCGCGCTCTAGCCGGCTCCCCTGATGGCCTATCATATCTCCCACTTTCTGTAGCAACACCACCGACGCCTCGAGCATCTTTGTGGTGGACGCCTGCTGCTTTTGAAGCTCCGTGAACTCCTGCACATAACGGAGGAGCATGGCACTCCTCCCCTCCTTGAGCTCACGGAGCTCCACGTCCTTGGCCCTGAGCTCCGCATCCTTGGCAAGGAGCTCCTGTGTCAGGAGCCTCACCTCGGACTCCGTGATCTGCTGCGCCGCCATGGCACCAGGTAGAAGCAATGGGGAGAGGAAGCAAAGGGGGCGAAACGACTGAAAGGCAATGCAATCTACGGGAAGGTGGAGGGAGCAGGGAATCTTTTGGTTTTCACCACGGTAAAACACCGGTCGACGACTTCTCACATGAGGGAGCAGTGGGTACATGCGGAGTCATCGTGACTAATTGCTGCCGCACCTGCTCCCGTCAATCAAAAAATTAAAAATCCTGTCGCGCCTGCTCCCGTCAATCAAAAAATTAAAAATCTTGCCGCACCCAAACACCAGAGCAACGCCGCAGTGAATATTTAAATTTACCTACTGGCAAGTAGATAAAAAAAGGGGTGAAAAAACAAATGTGGCGGCGGCCTAGCTAATCGGTCGAACTAGCCCAACTAGCTAGCCACCATGCTTCACTGATGTACTCGTCGGGAAAGGTGGTCTTTCGTGATTTGACGACTCATTTACTTGCTTCGGCGCTACGACCGAGGAGGACCCAGAAAATGCGCGGTAGGGCGTCCCACGTCAGGAAGAATATATGCGTGCACCACCCGGGAGGACCCCGAAACCGCGCGGTAGGGTGTGCCACGTCTCGGCACGGAGGAAAATGTGCGTGTAAAAATATACTGTATCAGATGTAGTACCTATGGTTCGACCTCGGGACCCAGCCAGTCGGTTGAAAACACCCCACTAGCCACACAACTTCATCATGCAAACGTGGCACAGAGGATAGATGTGGTTAGCTCCGTCTCGACCAGCCACAACGTCTCTTGTTCTAGGCGATTCTTCTATTTTCCAAGTTTTTTTAGTTGTAATAGCACCACGACAAGCTAGCGCCGCTCTTCGTGTGTGCCCGTGCAAAGGTTAGATGATGGAGAGAAGAGAGATTGAGATTGCAGACCTGGGACCCACCAGTAAGTGAGATAACGGTCATGCACGTGTTGACGAGGCACTCCCTCTACTCTACTCAACGCAAGTACTGTATAAAATCAAGTTATGGGACAAAGCCAACAACCGTTCATTTTTTCAGGCTATCGACTTACGCTTTGTAGTCCAGGTTGCCAATTCGAATCTCATCTTTCAGATTTGTTAGTTTTAGGTCCAAATTTGATTAATGACAAGTGGGACCCCCGTGTGTTGTTCCGATATTTCAGTGTAGGATGGTTTTTTTGAACAAACACTTTGCGCGGTTAGACAAGTAACGACACGAGTTACACATTTTTTGGAAGTTTACGAACAAAAATGACAGCGGCATAGAATATCACATCCACCCCGCAGCATAGATACTATGGTGATACGAGTTTTTACACCGTTGGAAGTGAGATCCAATGGCTTGGGAGTAGTCTTTGTAATTATGCGCAATTTGCAAACTCTCCAAAGGTTTTTTTGCAAATAAAACATTCACGCCTCGTGTATGCCGTTGCATCTTCGATCCAACGGCTCCCCGGTGCTCATATTAGGTGCTCCCCGTAGCTTAATTACCCGCTACGGTGATTAGAGTAGTTGTGGGCCGAATGCTACGAAAATATAATCTAAACCGACCGGAATAAATGCCTACACAAATTAATCCAAGGTTGGAGTGCCCCTCGCAATGTAAATAGCTCTGGCTTTGCGAGGGATGGAGAGGTAGTAGCTTCAACGCGTGGAAGATACAGTGTGAGAAAGCGAGGTCAATCGAGAGACATATAGATAGAGAGACAAAGTGAGTGTGGTCCAACATTCATTGAACAAATATATATGCTCTGGAGAGATATTGTCCGATTGAGCTTTTTGGCAAGGGTGAGGGCTGTAAGATAGAGCTTGAGAGATGATCCAGTCACAGACGTGTAGATATATTTTGTGCGTGGGAGGAAACAAGGTCAACCGATCACATAGGGTCGCTGTGCGATCGAAAGAGTGAGACGGGTTGGAGAGAGTGACCTAGATAGACGATGTGCGTGAGAGAGTATACAATGTGAATAGGTTGAATTGGGCTCAAACATGGTGATATATTGTTTTTTGGCTGAGAAAGACCAAGGTCAATCGAAACATACGGAGAGAGAGAGAGAGATTGAGTGAGCGTGGCCCACCATGAGGTCGAAAGAGTGGTGGCGGCTTGGATGAACTGACCTAGATAGACAATCTGCGTGAGAGAGTATAGAGTGTGTCGATTGAGGCCCGAACAGGGAGATATATCATTTGTGTGTGAAAGAAAATGAGGTTAAACGAGACTCAGATAAAGAGAGCGAGATTGAGCGAGTGTGGCCCGCCGTGCGGAAGAAAGAGTGAGACAGTCTCGAGGGAGTAACCTAGATATACAACGTGCGTGCGTGCGTGCGCATGCACGAGAGGTTGGGGGCTAGATAGGCAATGCATGTATTTAGCGCGAGAGGGTGAGAGGGAGAGGGGGGAGAGAGAGAGCTCGGCATGGGGTGCAATAGCGGGTGTGTGAGGTAAATACATTTGGTAACAGAGTGGAAAAGGGGGTTGTGTAGTTGAGAGACTTAGAGATTGAAACATGGAGAGAAAGAATGAGCGTGTGTTGGAAACCGATAGCTTCCTAAGGTGATTAGGAGAGGAAGATTGACCGATACAGGAAAGTATGTAGCG
>NC_041388.1:645505472-645506071 GCF_002162155.2 Triticum dicoccoides | reverse complement strand
TGCCATACTAAGTTTCGAAAAGTTGACATTGACTCAGTTTGTTGTGCTATTTTGTAGGTCATATGTTTGAATCCATCCAAAAGTTTTCTCACTACCATGGTGTTCATCATATACATATGAATTTGTATTAAAAAAGTAGTGTGGATACAGTGAAATGCGAAATCCACGTTAGAATTGGAGATCGCTACGTGACACACACTCTAATTCAAATAACTAACTACGTGACACACACTCTAATTCAAATAACTAATTATGTGACGCACACTCTAATCCACGTTAGCGTGGGTACCATTTCGATTTTTTTTCAAATAACTCCTCATTAATTAATTTATAGTACTCCCTCTGTTCACTTTTATAAGACCTTGAAGACATTTCAGACAATGTGCAAAATAGTTCATTTTAAGTTGTCTAAAACGACTTACAAAAGTGAACAGATGGAGTATCTTGTTTCGAATGACTAATTATTGCAAGGAAAACACAGGCATGGTAATACATACAGATTCGTTTGCAAATGAAAGAAGATTCGTTTGCATTCTCAAATGTAGGCGCACCAGGCAAACCAGGGTCATGTCGGGGTGGACGCTGCTTCGGTGCCTTAA
>NC_041388.1:645418959-645504933 GCF_002162155.2 Triticum dicoccoides | reverse complement strand
GGACGACGACAATATAAGTTCGCGCTTCCATGTTTCGGATTGAAATATCTGGCGGCCCCAATTCCAGCCCTGCAAAATCTCTCTTCTCCATCGTCCCCTTCCGCGCCCAGATTGCTCAAATCCCTAATTCGCCGCCAACCCTCGAATCGCCCCTCGTCTCGTCTCTTTCCCCACCGTTCCCTGATACGTCTCCGTCGTATCTATAATTTTTGATTGTTCCATGCCAATATTATTCAACTTTCATATACTTTTTGGCAACTTTTTATATTATTTTTGGGACTAACATATTGATCCAGTGCCCAGTGCCAGTTCCTGTATGTTGCATGTTTTATGTTTCACAGAATATCCATACCAAACGGAATCCAAACGGGGTAAAAACGGACGGAGCTTATTTTTGGAATATTTGGAAAATTCCGGAAGAAAAATCCACGAGAGACGGTGCCCGAGGTGGTCACGAGGTAGGGGGCGCGCCTGACCCCCCTGGGCGCGCCCCCTACCCTCGTGAGCCGCCCCTAAGGCGGTTGAAGCTCTTCTTTTGCCGCAAGAAAGCTAATTTTCGAAAAAAAATCACGGCGAAGGTTTCAGGCCAATCGGAGTTACGGATCTCCATATATACACGAAACGGTGAAACAGAGCCAGAACAGAACGCAGAAACAGAGAGAGACAGAGAGATAGATCCAATCTCGGATGGGCTCTCGCCCCTCCCACGCCATGGAGGCCATGGACCAGAGGGGAAACCCTTCTCCCATCTAGGGAGGAGGTCAAGGAAGAAGAAGAAGGAGGGAGGCTCTCTCCCCCTCGCTTCCGGTGGCGCCGGAGTGCCACCGGGGGCCATCATCATCACCGCAATCTTCACCAACAACTTCACCGCCATCATCACCAACTCTTCCCCCTCTATGCAGCGGTGTAACCCCTCTCTTACCCGCTGTAATCTCTACTTAAACATGGTGCTCAACACTATATATTATTTCCCAATGATGTATGGCTATCCTATGATGTTTGAGTAGATCTGTTTTGTCCTAATGGCTATTTGATGATCGTGATTGGTTTGAGTTGTATGTTTTATTATTGGTGCTATCCTATGGTGCTCTCCGTGTTGCGCAAGCATGAGGGATCCCCGCTGTAGGGTTTGCAATATGTTTATGATCTTCTTATGGTGGGTGGCGTGAGTGACAGAAGCACATACCCGAGTAAGTAGGTTGTTTGCGTATGGGATAAAGGGGACTTGATGCTTTAATGCTATGGTTTGGTTTTACCTTAATGAATCTTTAGTAGTTGCGGATGCTTGCTAGAGTTCCAATCATAAGTGCATATGATCCAAGTAGAGAAAGTATGTTAGCTTATGCCTCTCCCTCAAATAAAATTGCAATAATGATTACCGGTCTAGTTATCGATTGCCTAGGGACAAATAACCTTCTTGTTGACAAAAGCTCTTTACTAAAACTAATTTAGTTGTGTCTTCATCTAAACAGCCCCTACTTTATATTTACTTGCTCTTTATTATCTTCCATACCTATCCAACAACACCTACAAAGTACTTCTAGTTTCATACTTGTTTCCGGTAAAGCGAACGTCAAGCGTGCGTAGAGTTGTATCGGTGGTCGATAGAACTTGTGGGAATATTTGTTCTACCTTTAGCTCCTCGTTGGGTTCGACACTCTTACTTATCGAAAGAGGCTACAATTGATCCCCTATACTTGTGGGTTATCAAGACCTTTTTCTGGCGCCGTTGCCGGGGAGCAATAGCGTGGGGTGAATATTCTCGTGTGTGCTTGTTTGCTTTATCACTAAGTAATTTTTATTTGCTATTCTTAGTTGTTCTTTATCTTTAGTTATGGATATGGAACATGAAATACCAAAAAAATTAGGTGTACTTTCTGCTCATGGAGATGGGGAACCTCCTAAAACCCTCGATGCTGGTTATGTGAAAGATATTATGTACTACTTTAATAATCCTAAGAAAACCCCATTTAATTATGTAATGGGAGTAATGTTGGATCAACGTGAATACTTTAGGGATTACCGCTTGACACAAAAAGGGAAACTATTATGGGATCAAATTCAGATATTGAACTGGTATGCTAGGAAACTATGCTTGAGATATGATTATACTTGTTGCTCTAAGGTGAAGGCTCCACACCTTCCCTTTTTATGCAAATTTAATGATAATGAAACCTTAGCTTCTTATGCTAATGGTATATATGATTACTATGATGTGGAACAAATAGAAGAATTTGTTGCTTTTAAGGGTGCTTATGAAATTGAATCTATGTTTAAAGACTTTGAAGATTTTGATGATGTTGTTTATAGACCTGAAAATTTTGCTATCCTGAAATATTTTTATGAGAACTATGAATACAATTACGAAATTAATGCGCTTATTAAGAAAGTCTCCGCTGTCCAAGAAGAGACTAATATTTTGCAGGAATCTATGGAAGAAGAAGTTGATGAAACTGTGAGCTCATTGGATGAAAAAGATGAGGAGGAGAGCGAAGAACAAAAGGAGGAAGAGTGGATTAGCTACCCGTGCCCACCTTCTAATGAGAGTAACTCTTCAACTCATACATTGTTTAATTTCCCTTCATGCTTACCGGAGGATGATTGCTATGATGATTGTTATGATCCCATTGATTCTCTTGAAATATCCCTTTTTGATGATGCTTGCTATGCTTGTGGCCAAGATGCCAATATGAATTATGCTTATGGAGATGAACTTGCTATAGTTCCTTATGCTAAACATGAAATTGTTGCTATTGCACCCACGCATGATAGTCCTATTATCTTTTTGAATTCTCCAAACTACACTATATTGGAGAAGTTTGCACTTATTAAGGATTACATTGATGGGTTGCCTTTTACGGTTGCACATGATGATTTTGATGAATATAATATGCATGTGCTTGCTGCTCCTACTTGCAATTATTATGAGAGAGGAACTATATCTCCACCTCTCTATGTTTCCAATATGATAAAATTGCAAGAAACTGTTTATACTATGCATTGGCCTTTACTTTGTGTGCATGAATTGTTCTTTTATGACATGCCGATGCATAGGAAGAGAGTTAGACTTCGTCATTACATTATATATGTTACCTTGTGCTCACCACTAAATTAGAAATCATTGTTAATTAAAATTGGCTTTGATATACCTTGGGATCCGGGTGGATTCACTACTTGATCACTATATGCCTAGCTTAATGGCTTTAAAGAAAGCGCTGCCAGGGAGACAACCCGAAAGTTTTAGAGAGTCATTTATTTCTGTTGAGTGGTTTCATATAGTTTAAAAACAACAAAAATAAAGAGGGGAACCCAAAACTTTTTCTAAAGGAAAAGTGAGAGTGAGAGAGACGAGCATTGTGAAAATGGGGGACGTCCTTGAACTTTGTTCATGCCCATGTGAACTTTGTGAATCTTAATTACAGAAACCTTTCAACAAAAATAATTATCCCCTTGTACAATTCCATTGTATTATAAAAATAATGTGCCAAGGTTTGCCTTTAGGATGTTTACATTTGCTTGATGGTTTGTACGGCGCAGGACAGAAACTTTGGCTGTAGTGAGCGATTTTACACTTTTAGCTGGAACGTCAAATGGTTCTGATTCTTTTTGCACTGTCTTCCTATACAAATTGTTTTTTCATAATTTTGGTAGAATTTTTCAAGTATCAGAAGTATGGTGAATGTTCAGATTATTACAGACTGTTCTGTTTTTGACAGATTCTGTTTTTGATGCATAGTTTGCTTGTTTTGATGAACCTATCAATTTATATCAGTGGATTAAGCCATGAAAAAGTTATATTACAGTAGACACAATGCAAAAACAAAATATTAATTGGTTTGCAACAGTACTTAGATTAGTGATTTGCTTTATTATACTAATGGATCTTACCGAGTTTTCTGTTGAAGTTTTGTGTGGATGAAGTGTTCGATGATTGAGAAGGTTTCGATGTGAGAAGAAGGAAGAGAGGCAAGAGCTCAAGCTTGGGGATGCCCGAGGCACCTCAAGTAAATATTCAAGGAGACTCAAGCGTCTAAGCTTGGGGATGCTGGGGAGGCATCCCCTCTTTCTTCAAAAAATATCGGTATGTTTTCGGATTCGTTTTGTTCATGCGATATGTGCAATCTTGGAGCGTCTTTTGCATTTAGGTTTTTATTTTTATTTTTATGCACCATGCTGGTATGAGATAGTCCTTGGTTGATTTATAGAATGCTCATTGCACTTCACTTATATCTTTTGAGTATGGCTTTATAGAATGCTTCATGTGCTTCACTTATATCATTTGAAGTTTGGATTGTCTGTTTTTCTTCACTTAGACAACCGCCATTTGTAGAATGCTCTTTTGCTTCACTTATATTTGTTAGGGCACGGGCATATCTTTTGTAGAAAGAATTAAACTCTCGTGCTTCACTTATATCTATTTAGAGAGATGACAGGAACTGGTCATTCACATGGTTAGTCATAAAATCCTACATAAACTTGTAGATCACTGAATATGATATGTGTGATTCCTTGCAATAGTTTTGCGATATAAAGGTGGTGATATTAGAGTCATGCTAGTCGAGTAATTGTGAAATTGAGAAATACTTGTGTTGAGGTTTGCAAGTCCCGTAGCATGCACGTATGGTGAACCGTTATCTAACGAAGTCAGAGCATGAGGTGTATATTGATTGTCTTCCTTATGAGTGGCGGTCGGGGATGAGCGATGGTCTTTTCCTACCAATCTATCCCCCTAGGAGCATGCGCCTAGTACTTTGTTTTGATGACTAATAGATTTTTGCAATAAGTATGTGAGTTCTTTATGACTAATGTTGAGTCCATGGATTATACGCACTCTCATCCTTCCATCATTGCTAGCCGCTCTAGTACCGCGCAACTTTCGCCGGTACCATAAACCCACCATATACCTTCCTCAAAACAGCCACCATACCTACCTATTATGGCATTTCCATAGCCATTCCGAGATATATTGCCATGCAACTTCCATCATCATCATATACATGACTTGAGCATCATTGTCATATTGCTTTGCGTGACCGTAAGATAGCTAGCATGATGTTTTCATGGCTTGTCCGTTTTTTGATGTCATTTCTACGCTAGATCATTGCACATCCCGGTACACTGCCGGAGGCATTCATATAGTCATATCTTTGTTCTAGTATCGAGTTGTAATATTGAGTTGTAAGTAAATAGAAGTATGATGATCATCATTAATAGAGCATTGTCCCCCCACCCCCAAAAAAGAAAGGCCAAATAAAAAAAAGAAAGGCCAAATAAATAAAAATAAAAAAATAAAAGGGACAATGCTACTATCCTTTTTCCACACTTGGCTTCAAAGTAGCACCATGTTCTTCATATAGAGAGTCTCTTGAGTTATCACTTTCATATACTAGTGGGAATTTTCATTATAGAACTTGGCTTGTATATTCCAATGATGGGCTTCCTCAAATGCCCTAGGTCTTCATGAGCAAGCAAGTTGGATGCACACCCACTTAGTTTCGATTTGAGCTTTCATATACTTATAGCTCTAGTGCATCCGTTGCATGGCAATCCCTACTCACTCACATTGATATCTATTGATGGGCATCTCCATAGCCCGTTGATACGCCTAGTTGATGTGAGACTATCTTCTCCTTTTTGTCTTCTCCACCATCATATTCTATTCCACCTATAGTGCTATGTCCATGGCTCACGCTCACGTATTGCGTGAAAGTTGAAAAGGTTTGAGAACGTCCAAAGTATGAAACAATTGCTTGGCTTGTCATCGGGGTTGTGCATGATGTGAATATTTTGTGTGGTGAAGATGGAGCATAGCCAGACTATATGATTTTGTAGGGATGAGCTTTCTTTGGCTATGTTATTTCAATAAGACATAATTGCTTGGTTGGTATGCTTGAAGTATTATTATTTTTATGTCAAAGGATAGACTATTGCTTTGAATCACTCGTGTCTTAATATTCATGCCATGATTAGACATATGATCAAGATTATGCTAGGTAGCATTCCACATCAAAAATTATCTTTTTTATCATTTACCTACTCGAGGACGAGCAGGAATTAAGCTTGGGGATGCTGATACGTCTCCGTCGTATCTATAATTTTTGATTGTTCCATGCCAATATTATTCAACTTTCATATACTTTTTGGCAATTTTTTATATTATTTTTGGGACTAACATATTGATCCAGTGCCCAGTGCCAGTTCCTGTTTCTTGCATGTTTTATGTTTCGCAGAATATCCATACCAAACGGAATCCAAACGGGATAAAAATGGACGGATCTTATTTTTGGAATATTTGGAAAATTGAGGAAGAAAAATCCACGCAAGATGGTGCCCGAGGTGGTCACGAGGTAGGGGGGCGCGCCTGACCCCCCTGGGCACGCCCCCTACCCTCGTGAGCCACCCATAAGGCAGTTGTCGCTCTTCTTTTGCCGCAAGAAAGCTAATTTTTGGAAAAAAATCACGGCGAAGGTTTCAGGCCAATCGGAGTTACGGATCTCCATATATACACGAAACGGTGAAACAGAGCCAGAACAGAACGCAGAAACAGAGAGAGACAGAGAGATAGATCCAATCTCGGAGGGGCTCTCGCCCCTCCCACGCCATGGAGGCCATGGACCAGAGGGGAAACCCTTCTCCCATCTAGGGAGGAGGTCAAGGAAGAAGAAGAAGGAGGGGGGCTCTCTCCCCCTCGCTTCCGGCGGCGCCGGAGTGCCACCGGGGGCCATCATCATCACCACAATCTTCACCAACAACTTCACCGCCATCATCACCAACTCTTCCCCCCTCTATGCAGCGGTGTAACCCCTCTCTTACCCGCTGTAATCTCTACTTAAACATGGTTCTCAACGCTATATATTATTTCCCAATGATGTATGGCTATCCTATGATGTTTGAGTAGATCTGTTTTGTCCTAATGGCTATTTGATGATCGTGATTGGTTTGAGTTGTATGTTTTATTATTGGTGCTGTCCTATGGTGCTCTCTGTGTCGCGCAAGCGTGAGGGATTCCCGCTGTAGGGTTTGCAATATGTTTATGATCTTCTTATGGTGGGTGGCGTGAGTGACTGAAGCACAGACCCGAGTAAGTAGGTTGTTTGCGTATGGGATAAAGGGGACTTGATGCTTTAATGCTATGGTTGGGTTTTACCTTAATGAATCTTTAGTTGTTGCGGATGCTTGCTAGAGTTCCAATCATAAGTGCATATGATCCAAGTAGAGAAAGTATGTTAGCTTATGCCTCTCCCTCAAATAAAATTGCAATAATGATTACCGGTCTAGTTATCGATTGCCTAGGGACAAATAACCTTCTTGTTGACAAAAGATCTTTACTAAAACTAATTTAGTTGTGTCTTCATCTAAACAGCCCCTACTTTATATTTACTTGCTCTTTATTATCTTGCATACCTATCCAACAACACCTACAAAGTACTTCTAGTTTCATACTTGTTTCTGGTAAAGCGAACGTCAAGCGTGCGTAGAGTTGTATCGGTGGTTGATAAAACTTGAGGGAATATTTGATCTACCTTTAGCTCCTCGTTGGGTTCGACACTCTTACTTATTGAAAGAGGCTACAATTGATCCCCTATACTTGTGGGTTATCATTCCCCACCTCTGTGCCGGACGACGACGACGAAGACGACGGTCGTGCTTCACCACCGCACCGGAGCTACCTCATCTACACCCTCGTCCACCGCACTGGGTGGTCCACCGACAACATTGGCCGCCGCAACCGACGTGCCTCACAGACACCGAGTTCCACCGCATCAGGTGCGCTTCACCGACGCTGTCTCCCAGCTCACCGGGGCTACTTCACCGAGCACATCGTCGCACCTCCGCCCCCCGAGGCCGTTAGGGCTTCACCAACGGTCTCGTCCACCGCATCGTAGCGCTCCGCTGCCACTCAAGATCTTCATCCGTGTGCGGCCAGCCAACGCCAGCGCATCACCCTCAACAGCTCTGAAGTGACCCGCACTCTAGCTAGGCGAGCATGCCCAAACACGAACTAGGTATCCACACATCACTCCCTTGTGCACTGTTCCGACGATGTTTGGATATCCTTTCACTGTTCTCTTAGCTTACACGCCAATGAAACTCTGACCTTAACTCTTATTTCTTCTGGAGATATCATCTGAAACAAGCAAATCCATATTTTAGCGAAGCATGACGGCGCTACGGGATCTGGTACACATCCTGCACACCCGTATAACCTTGTAAGTATCTGTCCTTCGGTACAACATCAAGGTCGATTCCTCTTATTTGATCAACCATTCGCCGTGTCAAAAATGCAGAGGGGGATGCAAGGAGCACAAGGCCTGCACATCCAAGCAAGTGGTAACATGGACTTGTACATGGAACATCCCAAGCGCAAGCAGAGCTGCAGTGAGCCTATACAACGAGCTAGCATAAGTCCCTGCATTTCATTTAATTCATACTGGCATTCATGTATGATTTGTGTGCAGTGGCTGATCCACGAATTCAAGTTACCATAGGCGAACATTTAACTTAAAAAATATGAAGGCACTTGCACTCCGGAAATCAACATAACTTGAGAAATTTGAAGCTACATGCACTTTGAAAACCAGCTAATGATCCAAAGTAGTTCAGATTATAAACACTAAATGATGCAAGCACCAAAAAACACAAAATGCAACATGGTGTACAAGGACTACAAACATGGTCTGTACCTGCTTGAATTATTCGTTCTCTGGCTGAAAATATCGAAGTGTAATTGCACGTATAACCAGTGCGCAAACTGCATATCAATATATCTATCCTGCACAAGTATGCCAATAGTTTCAAACAACAGATTAGAAAAGTATTTATGCTATGTTGTCTTGATACGAGGACTTTCTGGTAGATGGCCTCGATGTTTCCTTAAGCTATGAAAATGCACTATAATTTGCTTGTCATCAATGCCTGCAAATCCCTGTCTCTCTCAACATAGTAGATCATCATTAGACACTAAATCCTTCAATGAGCTTGCAAAATGCTTGCATTAGATCCCTCATTAGACACTATATGTTCATCACCAGGAGCATGTAAAATGTTTGCATCAAATCCTTCATTAGCAGTCTGTTCATTAGACACTTCAGGCTCAAGAACAACATGAGCTTGTATGTTTGCACCAGAAACTTGATTAGACACATCAGATTCGGTCAGTTCAGTATTGATTGGGGGAGTTATAAAATAAGTAGAAATTAGTTTCATTTTATCATAGATTCGCTACATACAAGCAGTTTTACAACACTGTCAGGTTTAAATATTGGCCAGAAATTGAAGAGTTGAATTAGATATAATCAGGGATGTGATGTACCTGCTCGTTGCGCATGCTACTCTTGCAAGCTGCGACTGTCCGCTTGCACAAGCTCGATGCCATGCCCGTGGTGCCGTCGCTGCCTCCCACGCAGGCTACACCCAGGGTTGGATCTTCATCTTCTTGTCCTTCCATTCGCTTGAAGCCCAGCGATCGCCCTCCAACAAGGGCGCGAGGAAGTGCTGTGTCAGTCTGTCCAGCGGCGGCTAGGTTAGGAGCGAACAAGACTAGAGGCTGGAGTGAATGAATTGGGATTTTTCCTGCTGTTGATCGATATGGGAGGCGCTCGTTTGGGCCGCGAGCCTGCTATAGGGCCTGCCTTGCACTTATGTTATTGGCCCTTCCAAATTGAAACATTTTTCTTCATTTTTTACATTGCTTGCTTGTGCGTTGGGACAAACAAAACTAGTGTGGGCCAACCTGGACGACTCAAACTAGGTGCACACTTTCCGGCCACCTGAGGCGGCCGCCCATACCAGCCCATATGGTGGCATCGCCCCTTTTTGCGTGTATGATTGGATAGTGAAAAATATTCCAGTGGCGCTTTTGATTTACCCACAGAATGGTTGAATTGCTTGTTTCTATGAACTGAGTTCGCCAATAATGTGAAGGATGCCAGTCTTTTCATCCTATTGTAGATTGCTTAGATCTCGATATGCCAAAAGTAATCGCATGAAATATACAGTAAAAGCCAGTGTGATGTGTTTGGCTACAACTAGTCTGACTACACGTCCTCATATAACATATCAAGGACGCACCATTTTACCAGATTAACCATTCGACTTACCCATGCAGTGTGGGAAGAAAGAAGTATTGGGACTGCGTAGCCAAGAAATTTATGCCATGGACTCCTTCGTACAACCTTGTAAGCGAAAAAGAAGTTGCAGTGTGCCTGTACAAAGAACTAGCGTAAGTTCAGTTACCTGCTTCTCGGAATTTTAGTTAGCCACTTATTGCAAAATTGTTCAATTACGTTGCTTGGCTTAATTTAGTTTGCTACTGATTACATAATGGCACAGCCTGTTAATCATATTGTAGACTACGCCTATCTGTGTGTTTGATACTTACTGTTAAGAATTACCAGTTTGCCTTAACTTAAATATCTACTTGTTTATTTAACTGCTTTGCTGCTGCAATAGCGGGTTACAATGATGTTAATAACTACTTTTCAGCATCCAATTGAAACTCTTTAATTCCTTGTTTGTTTAACTAGTTTGCTGTTATAACTTCCAGTTGAGATATTTTGCTAACTTCAACTTTTCTGAATCCAATCGGAACTTTAATGGCAAACAGGTTAGCCCAAGATCAAAGAGCGAGGTCCCCATGGATGTTGCATCATCCCACAGCAGTGGCACCGGCCCAATCGTGCATTATGAATTGCCAACTGCTGATGCTTTAGAGGCTAAACTAGTGGTAGAAAGAGATTCTGCTTCTGCACTTAGAGATGAAGTTGACATGTTGAGGAAGCCAACAACACAATCACAAGCAGTACTCAAGACAACCATTAAACATTTGGTGGATTTCAAAACGAAGCAAGCTGAGACTGACCAGATTGTTAAGGTCCTGAAGGAAAAAAGGAAATTAAATTCCTACTTGGTAAATCATAGGTGAAATGTTCTTTCCATAGTTGAATAACCTTTGTGTTGTCTGTTCATCTAATCAATCAAACCATTTGTTTTAGAGATCATGTAATAACTGTTTTTTTGTTTTTTTGTTTGTAATTTTATTTGAGCACAAGTTTGTATTAATTGATAAGAATCGGAGACATTTCATTTGGATTGCTGTGCCAGACCTACAAATATGCCAATCGGGCTGAATGTGCATTCAGCAATAGTAGTATAGATGGACCATAAGTGGCACGCATCGGAAAGGGCCAAGATGCTGGCTAAAAAAAGGATGCTGTTGTAGCCAAAAAAAAGTACAGCAGCCTGGCTTATGTATGTTAGTTGATATTATTGATCCATATACTCTATAAGTGTTTATATGTGTGTTAGTTCTGTACATTCTTGGTTGATTGACTCGGTATTTGAATCTTGATACATCGCTTGTGTACATATCTAAATGGGAGTACACATTATGCTGCATGTGACATTTGAGTTGGACATGAAGTGTTCCAAATATTCGAATTTACCTTAAACTGGATTCTAGTTTCTGAATTTGAATATCGACATTTGTAAACCATATTCATATATGACAGTGGAATATATCTTTGTCGTCCTTTTGAATATATATATATATATATATAAACACATAGAATGATTTATAAAGATTCATATAGGAATACAAAATGGATTCGAATTTAGTTGTCAGGGTAAACGTGGATGCTTATTGTCCCAAAATTCGAAAGAAACAGCAAAATGTCCACTCCCACATCGGCTACCCGAAGCCAAGTGTTTGGGAGATGGAAATTACTGTCTACCCATTACACGGACAATCCATCGGCCCGATTTCCACTGCTCTAAATAGGGGTAGGTTAGTAACTTCAATTAGACGTGACACGACCGCCTCTGAGCCCATTCCGACATGGTGGGCATCAAACATGGGCGGCAAAACTCATTTGATTCAAGCTCGTCCGAAAGACCTCTGTTTCTCCCTCCATTCCCCATTCATACAGGGTGAGCGGCAAAACACCCTCTTCTCGTCCGAAATAGATGTAGGCTAATATTTTAAATAGGGGCAGATGTGTAACTTCAATCAGACGTGACACAACCGCCCTACCTGTCAGCCCCGTTCATACACCATGGGCGCCAACCGTGGGCGGCAAAACACCCTCTCCTCGCTCGAAATAGTTACCGGCAAATATTTGGGAGATGCGAGATTACCGTCCTATCCCCAACCGACGAGACGTCCAAATTTGAAACAGGGGATAAGTTCGTAACTTTCCCATATTTTAGACAGGCGCGTCCCAAAAACATGGTTCCCCGTACCTCTCCCTCCATTTTCCCATTCATACACCGTCCGCGCTAGAACACCCCATTCCCACACCAGCCTCCGTCTGCCACCCCATCCATCGCCGCCGTCCTCCACCACATCCATCGCCACTGTCCTCCACCATGCCGGAGCGCCTACCAAGACCGCGTCGTCCACTGCTAGAGATGGACGTTTCTCATCCACGGCGATGGACCAATAGCCTTGCATTGCGTCCTCTCACTTCATCGGCGCCGTCGTCCTCTTTGCCGGGGCCGCTCACACGACCTTCTCTTCCACCGCAACGGACTTATCCCCCGATGCACCCATCTATCATCGCATATCTGCTTCAACACTACCGACAGCCATCACACCCCCGATGCCTACACGGCGCCGCAAGAGAGGTGGTACTTCATATCTCCTCAACCTTTTGATCTCAACTAGAAAATAGATCTTAATTTGGTTACTCTACTTTCTTTTCAGCTCTTAGAATTTAGTTCTTAGTTCAAAGCAAACAATGGATGCTAAATATCATTTCTCCGGTTTGCAGCTTCAAATCTTCCATGGCACAGCCATAATACGGTTTAATTGATCATGCTTAGGGTTTAATTGATCATGTTGGTTCCGTTGTGGTTTCCTTAATAGAAATCAAAGGGGAAACCCTATTTTGCTAAAAAGTATATGCTTAGAGTTTCCCCCTTTTATGATCACTATACGATTAGAATACAAGCTTCGTGTCATAATAACACTGCTCCACCCATCAAGCTAAAAAAGCTTAGTTGTTCAAATACGAATCTGATATTATTAAAACAGAGTTGTTTAATTGGTCAGCTAAATGTTCCTAAATTAGTTTCGAAAATGCATGTTCGCCGCTTGGGTGTGTATCTCTGTGTGTGGTCTGGTGGGGAGGTGAACTTTGCATATGCCGGGGTTTATAGGGAGACACTCTCCGAGTTGAAACCGCAATGCATTCCATAGATAATCTGACTACTTTTTATGTTTTCATGAATCTCAGATTCTGAAAAACATCATAATGATTATGAGCTTGCCCGCATGAAAAGAATAAAGCAGAACAATGCCATGGCTGTCAAACTTGGCATTAAGGGACTGAAATCAAGTCTGGATGCAATGCAATGCAAACACTCTCCACCTACAGATTCATGCTCAGAATATGATCCTAACAGTGATTCTGAGCTAGAGGGAGACCTAAGTCAATGTAGCTCCCTAGTGGAGGAGTCACAGGAAGATTGCCTATCTTATTCACCCATCAAGGTACTTGCTCTAACTTTCCAAGGTTACATTGCTCGCACATATCTTGCAACTGATGCTTTGCATTGCTTCTACTTTGTTGAACTGCCATTAGCTTAGTTTACACATCGTGTATGTGAATACGCCCTGCCTATCCATTTTCAGTACATATTCCATCTGTCATCATACCATATTTATCCATTCAAATGTTGTTCTTGTGTATCAGACGTTCAAAAGGAAGAGGGCGATTGCTGATCGTGGAGGAGCACAGGCAAAGTATTTGGAAAAGGTAGTGGCACCTGATAAATCAAATAGCCCATTAGGTGTAGTTGCAATATCACCTGACCCAGAAAATACCCCAACTCTAGCAGACTCTAGCCCTACTACACTGGTCATTTCTGATGCCCCAACTCAGCAGACCCCAACTGTAGCAAACAGTATGATTATGCCAGTTGACATAGCACCAGCTATACAATGCAAAACCCCCATTCCAGTAAAGAGTGCACCAAATCCAGTTGCCAAATCCCTTTTCGAACCAGAGAGAGCCCCAATTGCAGCAAATAGGACCGCTATTCCATTTATTCCCAGTTTAGAAGACGAAGCTTATGTTGTTGTCAGGAACTTTGTGCGCATCTTTCCTTCATGGAAAGATTATACCGCAGACATCGAACAATTTCCAGTCTTCCTCCGCAACTTACGCGTAAGTAATGTACTAATGTTATTCATGGTCATTCCTGCATATGTTTCTGCTGACAGAAGACACAAGATTTCATTCTTTTAAATAGGCGAGGCGCAAACTGGATTGTGATGACGAGCAAGGGTTGGTTGCACTTTTCAAGCACTTGTTGATGAAGTATCGTTCCTACCTGAGGCAAGCTCACTTCGATGGCAAGCCTCTGAACGAAATTTCTATAAAGTCTCTGGTGCTACATTTATCCGCCGATGACTGGAATAATCTTGTTACACATTGGTCTCGGCTGCAGCGTAATGTACTGTCTATGATATCACATCACAATTTGAACTACATTTCTGCATTGGCCTTAATGTCTCACTTGTACGAAAACTGTTAGCAGAAGAACATTCATTCTCAAGGGACCACAAAATCTCGCAACTATACTGCACACTGCATTGCTCTTGTGAGTACCTCTTGCCCTGTATGACCATACTTACTTTCATAGTTGTTTGATTATGTAGCATCACTGCACATGTTAGCCTCGTAATCGTCCATTTGGTGGACATTATAAGATCTGTATGGACTCTTACATAAATTTAGAATCAACCCAATGCTTTTGAAGAGGTTTAGCTCTGCAGTCCTCTTGTAAGGATTGAATGTGGTCTATCACTGTACTTACATTAACAGCTACTCCCTCCGTCCCATAATATAAGAATGTTTTGTACAGTACACCAGTGTTCAAAACACTCTTGTATTATGGGAAGAGGGATTGGTTCATTTTGTAGCATTCTGCATCTTATCTCCCTTGCCCACCATTTACTAAAAAAGATCAGATCTATATTTAATCTTACCAACAAGTAGAATACACAAACAATGCCAGTGCAGAAGTGTAGCCCATTGCTCTTGTCAGTACATTTTGTCCTATAACGCTTGTACTTCCAGGGATTGGTAGTTGATTATGTAGCATCAATCTGCATCTTATCTTCATTATCCTCTATCCCTTCCAGTATTATCATATCTATAATTACTCTCTACAAAATGTAGAGTACAGGCAATTCTTATGAAGAAGATTCTGTGCTGAAATTCTTGAGTTATCCTTCCCTTGCCATGGAGAAGGGCATTATAAAGCCGGTGTTAACTGTTAATGTAAGTCAGTCCTTCTAAAGCCTTTATCCTCAACTGCTGTTTAATTTGCTCATACTCCCTATCGTTTACTGCTGTTTAGTTTGTTGTTTCTACCAAAATGCGTGTTCGTAAGAACCGTAAGTTCTAAGTTTTACTTGTAAAACCAAATTCCTTATTTATACCATGCACATTAATTAATACTCCCTATATGTATGCTTGTTTTTGTGGATCTATAATCCAGTGTGTGGTGAAGCAGCCCACGTTTGCACCTTGTCATCTCCTGTTTTATCTTACTGATGTGGTTGATGATATGAACAACATGCCATGCACATTATCCAAAATAGATACAATGATTTTCTTTGCCCTTCATCTATGCTTGTTATGTTGACATGGTAATCCAGTAGTGTGGTGAAGCTCACCGCATTATGAACAATGCCAAATTATGCTATTGATATTTTGAACATACTCTTTATTTTCTAATTTGAAATTGGATAGAATTGACAGAACAGTTATCATCTTTGTTTATACACGTGCAAAACCTGTCATCTCTCTGCTTTGTTTCAGGGTGATATGCCTGATGGCATGCACAAGTCTGCTGAAGGCTATGAGACAAACCCAACATATATTGCAGCAAAGAAGGCAAAACATCTTGAAGATAGCGAGACAACCCCAAAGTCTTGTCTTGATGCAGTGTTCAAGTTACTTGAGACTAACAGTCACACAAGCTCACGGAATTCGTTGTCTGAATCAGTTCGACTTCTTCAGTCCCAAGTTCTAGCAGAAAGGCATTCTGTAACTCAACTTCGACTTGAAGTCCTATCTCTAAGAAAGATTGCGGAGAACACCAATGAGAACCTCATTGCTAAACCGCTACACCTGGAAGCTATGACCGACATGCTAGGCCGGTCTCACAGCCTTGCTCAGCAGCTTGCGCAGTAGTTTCCCCGCAAGGCTAACCTTTCTTGAACTGTCTTGAAAGTGGTCTCAGTTCAGTATTATTTTGTTACGCTGCAATGGTGCCCAGTTTTTGTAATCTGCTTCTTCGTTGCGCTTTATGATCACTGGTGGTGAACTTTGATGCCCAGTGGATGTAATATACCTTAAATCCTTTATTGTGTAGTGTAGGTTTATTCTTATTTACTATGCCGTAATTTCTTTATTGTATAGAGTAGGTTTGTACTTAATTCCTACTAGTTACGTAGCAGCCCGAAATGAACCCCGGCCCATGATTGTGCGAATCAAATCACGGGCTTTTAACAGGCCAAAATTGTCTGGGTCCTTGTTTGTCCCATTCAGATATTGGCTGCGAGCAGGCCGGATGCAAACCGGGCCGTAGTTAGGCCCAACTATATGATGGGCTTTTAACAGGCCGAAATTAATATAGGGCCGAAATATTAAACGGACCCTTAACAGGCCAAAACTAATATCAGGCCGAATTACTAAGTGGGCCTTTAGCAAGTGGGCCCAAAAGCATAGTGTCCAGTTGACGGGCCGAATCTGATATGGGCCATAATTGAGCCCAAAGCCTCTTAAAGGGCCGGACCTGATCTGGGCCGTAATTTGGCCCAGAACGTGGTAGGCTTTTAACGGGCCGGATCTCATATGGGCCACTATTAGGCCCGGAGCGTGGCAGGCCATTAATGGACCGGATCAAATATGGGTCGGCATTTGGCCCAAAACATGGCAGCCAGTTAATGGGCCGGCTGAGGGAGTCCTGGATTAGGGGGTGTTCGGGTAGCCGGACTATACCTTCAGCCGGACTCCAGGACTATGAAGATACAAGATTGAAGACTTCGTCCCGTGTCCGGATGGGACTTTCCTTGACGTGGAAGGCAAGCTTGGCGATGCGGATATTCAAGATCTCCTACCATTGTAACCGACTCTGTGTAACCCTAACCCTATCCGGTGTCTATATAAACCGGAGGGTTGTAGTCCGTAGGACATCAACTCCATATACAACAATCATACCATAGGCTAGCTTCTAGGGTTTAGCCTCCTTGATCTCGTGGTAGATCTACTCTTGTACTACCCATATCATCAATATTAATCAAGGAGTAGGGTATTACCTCCATCGAGAGGGCACGAACCTGGGTAAAAACATCGTGTCCCTTATCTCCTGTTACCATCCGGCCTTGACGCATAGTTCGGGACCCCCTACCCGAGATCCGCCGGTTTTGACACCGACATTGGTGCTTTCATTGAGAGTTCCTCTATGTCATCGCCTTTAGGCCCGATGGCTCCTTTGATCATCAACAACGATGCGGTCCAGGGTGAGACTTTTCTCCCCGGACAGATCTTCATCTTCGGCGGCTTCGCACTGCGGGCCAATTCGCTTGGCCACCTGGAGCAGATCGAAAGCTACACCCCTGGCCATCAAGTCAGGTTTGGAAGCCTAAACTACATGGCATACATCCGCGGAGATTTGATCTTCGACGGATTCGAGCCACAACCAAGCGCGCCGCACTGTCTCGCGCGGCATGATCTAGCTCTGTCACTGAACAGTATCCCGGAGGCCGCAAACGCACCAGCTCTGACCCTTAATTCGGAGCCAGTAGTGTCAACCGAGGATGAGCGGTTGCACGTCACCTCGGGGGCTGTGATCTCAAAGGCGATCGAGCCGAACGCCGGCCCCACACTCCGCGTGACTCACGACTCCGAGGATCCGGACTCCTCTCCGGACTCCGAACCCCCCGCGCCCCTGCCGATCGAATCCGATTGGGTGCCAATAATGGAGTTCACCGCCGCGGACATCTTTCAGCACTCGCCTTTTGGCGATATCCTGAATTCTCTCAAGTCTCTCTCTTTATTAGGAGAGCCCTGGCCGAACTGCGGTCAGCGAGGATGGGATACGGACGATGAAGAAATTCAAAGCCCACCCACCACCCACTTGGTAGCCACTGTCGACAATTTAAACGACGTGCTCAACTTCGACTCTGGAGACATCGACAGCATGGATGACAATGCAAGAGATACCGATGAACCAATGCCCATAGGGCATTGGACAGCCACCTCATCTCACAATGTGTACATGGTGGATACCCCTAAAGGAAGCGACAATGAGGAAAAAGGGGATGGAACGGGAGATCGACCCCCCGAAAGCAATCAAAGCGTTGGCGTAAACGCCGACCCAAGCCCCGCCTCGATAAAAACCCAGCCATAGAGCAGGACGAGCCGGTAGACGACGAGCAGGCCTTAGAGCAACCGTCCGAACAGGGCAACACGGATAGAGAAACCAAACATCCCTCCTCCGGCAAAAACGGCATTCCGGACGACCTCACGCTGGATAAACCCATGGAGCAGAAGAATCTCCACGAGAGGCTCGTTGCAACTGCACGCAGCCTGAAAAAGCAGAAGCGGAAGCTAAAAACAGCGGAAGATGCACTCTGGATTAGATGGAGCAAAGTAATCAATACCGCAGATAAATACGGCAACGGTAGCCGCACTAAAAGCTATCCGAAAAGAAAGCTACTGCCTGAATTCGACGAAGAGGCCCTAGAGCCCTCGCATTCAAAAAATAAGAAAGCCACACGGTCGGATAAACGACCCCATAAAGCGGCAAGCGGCGCCGCACTTAAATCGGCATGCGACCCACCTAAGGATTCGCATCATGGCCCAGTTAGGTCCATTTATGGGCCAAGAAAGCAAGCTCTCGTAAGCAATGCAATAAAGCCATCATCAGAATCTGGCACACCCAAATATAGGGGCGCTGCACACCCCCTATGTTTCACCGATGAGGTCCTGGACTATGAATTTCCAGAGGGATTCAAACCCATAAACATATAGGCATATGATGGAACAACAGACCCTAAAGTCTGGATCGAGGATTATATCCTCCACATACACATGGTTAGAGGAGACGATCTCCACGCCATAAAATATTTACCCCTTAAGCTTAAAGGGCCAGCCCGGCATTGGCTTAAAAGCCTTCCTGAAAACACAACTGGAAGTTGGGAAGAGCTCGAGGATGCTTTCCGAGCAAATTTTCAAGGGACCTATGTCCTCCCTCCGGATGCAGACGATCTTAGTCACATAACTCAACAGTTCGGAGAATCAGCTCGGCAGTTCTGGAATAGATTCCTCACTAAGAAGAATCAGATAGTCGACTGTCCGGACGCCGAAGCCTTAGCAACTTTCAGGCATAACGTCCGAGACGAATGGCTTGCCAGACACCTCGGCCAAGAAAAGCCAAGAACAATGGCCGCACTAACAAGCCTCATGACCCGCTTTTGTGCAGGAGAGGACAACTGGTTGGCAAGGTGCAGCCCCAGCGACCCAAGTACATCCGAAACTAGGGATGGAAACGGAAAACCGTGACGCAACAAGGACCGTCGCCGGACTAAGGAAAAAAGTCCGAAGAGCACGGCAGTCAATGCCGGATTCAAAGGCTCACGACAAAATCAGACAAAACCGCCCCTCCAGGATAACAGGGACGATCCATCCAACTTAAATAAAATCCTGGACAGGATATGTCAGATACACAGTACTCCCGGGAAGCCTGCTAACCATACCCACAGAGATTGTTGGGTTTTCAAACAATCCGGCAGACTCAATGCCAAACACAAGGGGCTTGACACACCAAGCGAAGACGAGGACGAACCCCAAAAGCAGAGCACCAGGAAACAAAAGAACTTCCCACAAGAAGTAAAAACAGTGAACTTACTTCACATAACAAAATGTGCGGCGCCCATAAAGGTACGCACCACACGACCTACCCCCAAAGGGTCCCGTCACTGGTTGTCAAAACCAATCATCTTCGATCAGCTAGATTATTCTAGAAATATCAAGAACGCAGGCTGGACTGCCTTGATACTCGATCCAATAATTGGCGGACTCCAGTTTTCAAATGTCCTTATGGACGGCGGCAGTGGACTAAACCTGATATATCAGGATACAATCCATCAGATGGGGATAAACCCAGCAAGAATCCGCCGCAGCAAAACCTCCTTTCAAGGGGTAACACCTGGTCCGGACACCCATTGTATGGGTTTTCTCCGGCTCGAAGTTATATTCGGCTCTGCCGATAACTTCCTCCGCGAAAAGCTGACCTTCCATATCGTCCCGTTCTCAAGTCGCTATCAAGCACTACTGGGACGCGAAGCTTTCGCTCGCTTTAACGCAATACCGCATTATGCATTTCTCACGCTTAAGATGCCCGGTCCATGAGGCATCATCTCTTTGAAGGGGAAGCACTAAAGTGCGCCTCCCCAAGTGGAGGACTGTGCGGCCGCTTTGACAGCCCCACAGTAAAATGGCCTCACCGGCCAAAAAACTTCGAAATAGGTCATTAAAGACCACGAACACGGATAGACGAGTTCGGTACAAAATCATCATTGATGCAGGCTTAGTGGCCATATACCCCCGCACTAGGGGCTCCATGCATATACAATAAGAGACAATAAAGCTCAATTTTATATATTTTACTTTACACTTTTTTTATTTTAAAACTTTTGTTCGGCACGACCCGTTTTCAACTCAGTTCCTCTCTTTTACAGATGAACGTCGTGCGGCACCCGTCCAGGATACGGCACAACGGAGACACACATGCAGACGTGCAGTAGGGACCCGTCCTAAAGGATTCTTTTTAGATTAAGACCCCGCGTAAACCTTTTTTACTGTCTCTTGTTGCTACACATCCCCTGGTTCTTTCTGACATAACCAAGGAGGAGGCTGGCGTCTTGGCATGTGGCCACGTCAGAATTTTTTGCACGTACCTGGACACTAGGGGCTTTTTTAATAAAGAGTGTTGTTTCGCCCGCACTCATAAAGACCGAACACCTTAGGGAGTGTTCGGCATCGTGAGTTTTGGCATTATATGCATCAGCTCCGAATCATGTCTTTGGTCAAATGTTGGGTTGCCCGGCTCCTGAGTTCGGCTACCTTACGTTCCGCTCTATCGGCTAAGGTAGCACCAGGAGAACTACTGCGATTGTGCCCCGGTTCGGCCGGGCGAGCACCTCAGTAGAGAAAGCCGAAAACTGACTGTCATGATGTAGCGTGAGACTGGTCAGCCACTCGATGACCTATCGGAATCTATCGGATTCCTCCGCTTTAACGAAGGGCCACTTCCTGGTCAGGCACATACGCGCCCCGAACTCGGGCGAGCGTAGTCGCAACCAAGGGGCTACCTAAATAGTCTCACTGTCAAGCTCCTATAGCTAAGTGAAAGTGTTAAAGCATTATAGTCCGGTTGCCTGGCCCGCTGCGCTATCACCTCCTTTGTAGGACCAAGATGTTGGGTTAAGTGTGAAAATGCGTCTTCTGCGAGCACCCCCGCACTATGTGCGTGGGGGCTGAAGCCAACGACTGCCATCTTTCAGATTATATATATATATATATCTTAAAACGACCGCACAGGAGGTGTTCCCAATACTTGAAGGCACAAGTATAAAAAGGCCACTACAGTTTATCAAAATATTACTTTATAATTACATATGCTATCATAACATAGCATCTTTCGAGCACTGCGTCTCTATTACACGAGCGCCTTCAAGGACTTCCTGAAAATAGTGCTCGGAGGGTACTCGGCTTTTGTCCGAATCTCGGGACGCAACAACGGTGGTCTCCATCTCTGCCCAGTATGTCTTGACACGGGCAAGAGCCATCCTTGCGCCCTCTATGCATGCTGACCTCTTCATTGCATTAATACGCGGCACCGCGTCAAGGAATTGCTGCACCAAGCTGAAATAACTTTTCGGCTCCGATCTCCCCGGCCACAGATGACCCATGACGTACTTCATGGCGAGTCCGAACAACCTATTCAGTTCGGCCCATTGAGCCAAACGATCGTCCACTGCCAGTGGACGCTCTGGATTGTGAAACTGCGACTAGAAAAGCTTTTCCACTTCGCGATCTTTCTGATCTCGAAAGTGTTCGGTCGCATCAACAGCACTCGCTGCCAAATCCAGATAGGTAACCTCCACACTCCACATCCGGTCCAACGGAGCAAACTTCGGATCGCAAAATTTCCTTCGCAGCATAAAGGGCTTTCCAGCCGCAATCTGTTTGCCCTGACGCAGCTCCTCCTTCGCAGCTCTCATCGCAGAGCGCGTGTCCTTGGCATTGGCAACGGCCTTCTCTAAGTCCGTATGTTTCGCTTGGTCTTCTTTCTCAAGAAGTTTGCAACGGTCTGCAGCGCTCTTTAACTTTTTGGCCATCTCGGCCATCTCTTCCTTGCTTCGGCAATGAGCAGCCTGTTCGGCTCTCAGCTCTTCAAGGGCTTTCTTGGCAGCCGCATCACTTTCTCTGGCTTGTTCTTTAGCTCGGGCAAGTTCTGCCCTAAGACTCTCCATAGCGGTCGCACCATCTGCGTCAAGCACACACATCGTAAGCCACTGGCATAACACTCTTCTTACCTGATGCCGCCCGAGGAATTACATACCTTGAGCCTCATCAAGCCGCTTGTTGACAAGCGCGATGTCGGCACCTGCCACGTCCAGTTGCCGCTTTAGTTCGGCAAAATCATCAGTTCGGCTCGATTCCGAATACCCCGCCGCCTACATTCAAAGGCGACACCTTAGACCTGGGATTATGATCCTCCGCGTGCCGTCATTTCTTGACGACACACAGAGTCTCAGGGGCTACTATCTACACAGGGCGCATCTTATTCATACGCAACTGACAAAAGTGTACATTATCTAATGTACCTCAAAACCCGTCAGTAAACTTTTGACGGCCTCATGCAATCCGCTCTCTGCGGATGAGACCCTTTCAATCACCGTGCCCATCAATGCACGGTGCTCCTCCGAAATAGAAGCTCGCTCTAGCAGAATCTTTAGCTCCTCCGGCCAAGCACCAGACGGTGCCGGACTTGTCCCACGACCTCTTTCGAAGGCCGGATGCGGAGAACCTCGGGGGGCCACATAGCTATCTTCCGCCCCTGCCGGATTCGGAGAAACCCTCTGTGACGACACCTCAGGGTCGCCCGCCTCGCTAGGCGGCACGGCAGGGGGAGGCATCCCGCTCTCCATCATCTCCGGAAGGAGATCCCCCGAAGACGAGCTCTGCTGAGAAGGGCTGAGGTCCGAGCTACAAGGTAAAAATTCGATTAATCTTCTCAGATATAAATCAAGGATTTCCCTCATCCCTCAAAAGGAAAATCTTTCTCTACTTACGGCTCGCTGGAGGGCTGATCCCCTTGAGGGCGTAGTCCGGCCGAGGAACTCCCCGGCGCCGGACCCTCTGGCGAGGATTTTTTCCCCCGCTTCGCGGCCATGGTTTCTGGGTCGTCAGAGGCGGCTCTCTTCTTCCCCTTAGGAGAGGAATTGTCGGTTCCTCCCTTCGGAGCAGCCTCCTTTGAGGAGGCCATAGTTTCCTTGTCCTCCCCCTTGCTACCCTCCAAAGGCATTATCTCCAGCATCCTGACCAGCACGGGATCCGGCCTGGTTTCGGGAAGGGGAGCCGGACACCTGATCAGCTTTGCCTTCGCTATCCACTCCTGTTCAAAAGGACAGCTCTTTTAGGGGCAAGTTTATGACAATTATACGGATAGAAGGTCCGGGCACAAGGTTGCTTACTTGAGGATCCGGGCGATTGCAGCTTAGGCCTGCGTCCTCGGTTAAATCCGGACACATCTCTTGTGATCTGAAAAACAATTTATACATCTCCGCGGGCGTTGCGCCCATGAAATTCTGGAGAGCTCGTGGTCCTTCTGGATTAAACTCCCACAGGCGAAGGGAGCGACGTTTACCGGGCAATATTCGTCGAATCACCATGACCTGCATCACCTTGACCAGGCTGAGGTCTCCTTCCAAGAGATCCTTAATGCGGCCCTGTAACAAGGGCACGTCTTTGGGCAAACCCCAATCTAACCCTCTGTTGACCCATGACGCTAGCCGTGGTGGAGGACCCGAGCGAAAGGCAGGAGGCGCCACCCACTTGGTGCTCCGGGGAGCGGTGATATAAAACCACTCTCGTTGCCACAAAACTAACTCCTCTTGAAAAGAGCCCTTGGGCCACAGAGCATCAGCATTTTTGCTTATAACAGCGCCTCCGCACTCTGTGTGCTATCCCTTGATCATCTTCGGCTCCACTTTGAAGGTCTTGAGACATAATCCGAAGTGAGGGGTAACACGGAGGAATGCTTCACACACGACAATAAACGAGGAGATATGGAGGATGGACTCCGGAGCTAAGTCATGGAATTCCAGCCCGTAATAAAACAGCAGTCCCCTCACAAAGGGATCCATTGGGAAGCCCAACCCCCGAAGGAAGTGAGACATGAACACCACGTTCTCACCGAGCTGGGGACTGGGAATGACCTGCCCTTGAGCAGGCAACCTATGCGAAATTTCCCCGGTCAGAAACTTAGCCTCCCTCAACTTTAGTACGTCCTCCTCCATGACGGAAGAGGGCGTCCATCGGCCTTGAAGGTCAGAACCGGACATCATCGAAGGTCTGAAGCGCCTGGAATCTGGAGCCTAGGGTGTTGGAACTCGAGGCGATGGGCGAACTCGCTTGAGATCGAAAAAAGGAGTAAGGCCTTGGTCTCTTTATAAGAGGTTGAATACCAAGAGCCCGCCCCGTAACCGTTCGGGACTCATCTTTAATCGAGGAAACGTGCTAATGGGCACGGTTGGGTTACCCACGTCCGTATTGATGAGAATCCCGTAAAAGGGGTACACGATCTCTGCTTTGACAAGACGTGCCAAGGAAACCGCCTCGCAAAACGTGCTGAGGTGGAAAAGTAAAAACGATTCGAGTAAAGGACTTGGCCGTAGTGTGATGACGCACTGCAGAATACGTCAGCAGATTTGATTTGTGTTAATATTATTCTCTCTATGGCAATATGTGGAAACTTATTTTGCAGAGCCGGACACTACTCTTGGTGTTTACAATCTTCTATGAAGGACTTGGAGGAGGAACCCGCCTTGCAATGCCGAAGACAATCTGCGCGCCGGACTCGTCGTCATTGAAGCCTGGTTCACGGGCTACTGAGGGAGTCCTGGATTAGGGGGTGTTCGGGTAGCCGGACTATACCTTCAGCCGGACTCCAGGACTATGAAGATACAAGATTGAAGACTTCGTCCCGTGTCCAGATGGGACTTTCCTTGGCATGGAAGGCAAGCTTGGCGATGCGGATATTCAAGATCTCCTACCATTGTAACCGACTCTGTGTAACCCTAACCCTATCCGGTGTCTATATAAACCAGAGGGTTGTAGTCCATAGGACATCAACTCCATATACAACAATCATACCATAGGCTAGCTTCTAGGGTTTAGCCTCCTTGATCTCGTGGTAGATCTACTCTTGTACTACCCATATCATCAATATTAATCAAGCAGGAGTAGGGTATTACCTCCATCGAGAGGGCCCGAACCTGGGTAAAAACATCGTGTCCCTTGTCTCCTGTTACCATCCGGCCTTGACGCACAGTTCGGGACCCCCTACCCGAGATCCGCCGGTTTTGACACCGACACCGGCCTACTAGGGTCCTCAAAATCTTGTGGGCCTATAGCTGGCCTGGCCCATTAATGTCGGCAAAATCTCATGGGCCTTTAGCTGGGCCGGCCCATTATAACCCACAAGAATCTTGTGGGCATTTACCTGGGCCAGCCCATTATGGCACACAAAAATCTTGTGGGCCTTTACCTGGGCCAGCCCATTATGGACCGCAAAATCTTGTGGGCCATTAGCTGGGCCAGCCCATTATGGTCCGCAAAATCTCGTGGGCCTTTAGCTGGGCCGGCCCATTATGGTCCGCAAAATCTCGTGGGCCTTTAGCTGGGCCGGCCCATTATGGTCCGCAAAATCTTGTGGGCCTTTAGTTGGGCCATCCCATTTAAACTTGTTGGGTCATACCACGTGTCGACGTATCATAGGCGCGTTCTGTCCAGTGAGTGTATGACATCTGTCCCGACGATGAGCCGACACGTGTTTCCTCTAGACAATGATGATTTTACACGTGGAAAATCCCCATTGGTCGGGGCTGTTAACGGGTTATCGGATCCAAAACCTGACCCGATAGCTTAACGACGTTCCATTACAGTGGATGCCACATGTCGGTCACCCTTGATGAAAGCACTTCTGTGACGCGCGATTTATCGTCATGGAAGTGGACAATTCCGTGATGATAATTTTGGTAATGTCAAGGAACACTTCTATGACAGCACATGTATGACTATCTTGATTATGTCATAAATTTGTCATGGATGTACATGTATGACAAAAAAGCGACCTACTGTGACAAACATGTATCATCACGGAAGTGTATTTTTTTTATAGTGCATGAAGCATTCTATAAAGCCATACTCATAAGATATAAGTGAAGTGCATAGAGCATTATATAAGTCAACCAAGTACTATCTCATACCAGCTAGGTGCATAAAAGAAAAATGAAAACTAAATGCAAAAGACGCTCCAAGATCTGCACATATCACATGAATGAAACGAATCCAAAAACATACCGATACTTGTTGAAGAAAGAGGGGATGCCTTTCGGGGCATCCCCAAGGTTAGATGCTTGAGTCTCCTTGAATATTTTTACTTGGGGTGCCTAGGGCATCCCCAAGCTTGAGCTCTTGCCTCTCTTCCTTCTTCTCATATATCAACAGAAAACTTCATCCACACAAAACTTCAACAGAAAACTAGGTAAGATCCGTTAGTGTAATAAAGCAAATCAATACTCTAAGTACTGTTGCAAACCAATTCATATTTTGTTTTTGCATTATATCTACTGTAGTATAACTTTTCCATGGCTTAATCCACTGATATAATTTGATAGTTTCATCAAAACAAGCAAACTATGCATCAAAAACAGAATCTGTCTAAAATAGAACAGTCTGTAATAATCCGAACATTCACCATACTTATGATACTTGAAAAATTCTGCCAAAATTAGGGGAAAAAACAATTTGTATAGAAAGACAGTGCAAAAAGAATCAGAACCATTTGATGTTCCAGTAAAAAACATGTAAAATTGCGCACTACAACCAAAGTTTCTGTCCTACACCGTACAAACCAACAAGCATTGTAAACATCCTAAAGGGAAACCTTGGCACATTATATGCTCATTGGATGAAAAAGATGAGGAAGGTCAGCGTGGGAAGATGTCTCCACCCCTCCTCCCACCGGTGTCCTAGGTTCTCCGGCGATCTCCCTCTCCAACCAGTAAATCTTGGTCCTTCTCCATGCATCATCTCTGGCGTCCTCTGATCTCTATCCCTGTACCCATCTCCCATGGGTCATCATGGAGGATCAACTCTGGATCTGGATTTTTCTAAAGGACTGGCTTTTGCGGAGGACGTTTTCAGATCTTGTGGGAAATGCATTCATCCCGTGGATGACACGGGCCATTTTATTATGGTCGTATCTTTTAGAAGGCACACTTTTCGTCTTGATGAGGATTCAGTGGCGGCGGCTTTGGAATCTGCAGTTGGAGGATCTGCAATTGATTTGTCTGTTCAGCTCATTAAAGACAAGGTATTCTCATTTATTGTCTCATGCAAACGTGTTGGCCTGCTTGTTCTTCATTTGCGATCTTTTGCGTGCCTGCAATTCAAATGTTTCTTCCATCTTTGGGGCAATAGTGGCCCTAATTGGAAACGTGAGTTTCTCATTTGGAAGAAGGAATGTGATGCGGAGTGGATCTTAATCAGTCCCTCTAAGAGGCGTGCTTCTCTCGGTTTGATCGCGATGCACAAACCACCATCTAAGTCCGCTTTGCGTTCGGGTTCTGGATCTAAAAAGAAAATTTCGTTTGCAATGTTTCAACAATACAATGTTTGCAAGGGGTATAGTTATCCTGCCTCGCCTGGTATGGTTGATGATGTTATTCAGGCTGGGTATACTGTTCTTCCTCATGAACGAGTAATTTTGCCTCCACCGCCGGTGACTGACCTCCGATGGACGGTGGCCGAGCCACCCATCACTTTTAGAACAGTTAACGTTCCTGAGATTTCTTCGGTAGGGTATTCTGTGGCAGCGCAAAACACTCTTGAAGTCAATCTACATGTGCATGGGGATAAGCTGGTTGAATCAGCTCCGATTCTGGCCCAAGATGCTTCCCCGGCCCAATCAACAGACCCGGTGATTCCCATGCCCAGGTTGTTTCCCCGGCCCTATCAAACATGGATCTGTCTGATATATCTCCATCTGGTTCTGGCAACAAGGCGAATATTTATTTCCAACCAACAGACTTATCTGGAGATTCTGCTGATTTAAATGAGTTTATCGATGACATGGTTTTTAATGTGTGGAAATGTCAGAATTGCTTATCCATGGATCATTTAACCAGAGCGTGCACTAGCAGGGTCCGTTGCCATAGATGCTTTCGGTTGGGGCATAGGGCAAAGGGCTGTTCGGATTCTACTCCATCACCAACTTACAAATGGGTCTCGCGGATCAAATCGGGCGATTCCAGCCGGTCAGCAGGTTTTTCTACGCTGAACGCATCGATTCCCTCCATAGCTAGTCCCGCTAGGTCTCTGCCTAGTCCCGTTGACCCTGCCACCCCATCTATTCCACCTCTACCTGCAGAGCCACCGCCCATAACGCTTCAACCTCCCTCCTCGCCATCTGCATCGTCGCACACTGCATCGCCTCCATACTGCCCCACTAATCGGCGCTTCTCCTCTTCAGCACCGGCAATGGCGACCTTTGCGTTGGACCCCATGGAGTTTGTCCCGCAAGGCTTCGACATCATTGACGGTGGAGAGCCGCGCCTTCCCCGTACCTTCTTCGCACCTGCGATGGCTCCAGATCGGCAGCATGAGGACTATGCGATCGCCATCGTCGAGCCAGCTCCTCTCCCCGAAGAAATCGCCATATTTCGTAACATGGTCAGTAATTTTCTTGTCAATGATCTGGGAAGAGCGGTTCTGGAGGCCCAACCTTGGATACAAGGAGTTGGGCTTTTTCGTTTCCGTAGTGCCTTGGCTCGTCAAGCTCTTGTGGATCATCCACCTTTCAATCTGGGCAATGATAGATTTGTTAGGTTCATCCCGCATGATGAGGGAGTTAATTACAGAGCAACACAGGGTTTTTGCCGTGGATGGGTTATGTTTCTCGGAGTTCCACTGGATTATAGGCGCGCACAGCACCTTGCGGATGTAATTAGCACCTTTGGTAGATTTCATCATTGGCATCAAGATGATCCCATGCTTGTCCGCTCGCTCGCTTATGTGTCTTTCCCTGCGCCGACTCTGGTTCCTCGCTCGGTGACTTATAGAGAATATGCAGACTTTGGTGGTGCTAGGATCTCTTGGTCTGCACCTGTGTACATCTTGTCAGCGGATTTTGCAGATGTTCTACCAGCAGATGAAGACCCCATGCCCTTCAATGGCAATCCACACCCCCTGACTGGCAATTTACACTTTGAGAATCACAATTGGGGTATGCCAGAGTTCCCTGAGCTGGGTTGGAATGATGTGCTGAAGGAAATATGCCCTAGAGGCAATAATAAAGTTATTATTTATTTCCTTATATCATGATAAATGTTTATTATTCATGCTAGAATTGTATTAACCGGAAACATAATACATGTGTGAATACATAGACAAACAGAGTGTCACTAGTATGCCTCTACTTGACTAGCTCGTTAATCAAAGATGGTTAAGTTTCCTAACCATGAACAAAGAGTTGTTATTTGATTAACGAGGTCACATCATTAGTTGAATGATCTGATTGACATGACCCATTCCATTAGCTTAGCACTCGATCGTTTAGTATGTTGCTATTGCTTTTTTTCATGACTTATACATGTTCCTATGACTATGAGATTATGCAACTCCCGTTTATCGGAGGAACACTTTGTGTGCTACCAAACATCACAACGTAAATGGGTGATTATAAAGGAGCTCTACAGGTGTCTCCAATGGTAGATGTTGGGTTGGCGTATTTCGAGATTAGGATTTGTCACTCCGATTGTTGGAGAGGTATCTCTGGGCCCTCTCGGTAATGCACATCACATAAGCCTTGCAAGCATTGCAACTAATGAGTTAGTTGCGGGATGATGTATTACAGAACGAGTAAAGAGACTTGCCGGTAACGAGATTGAACTAGGTATTGGATACCGACGATCGAATCTCGGGCAAGTAACATACCAATGACAAAGGGAACAACGTATGTTGTTATGCGGTCTGACCAATAAAGATCTTCGTAGAATATGTAGGAGCCAATATGGGCATCCAGGTCCCGCTATTGGTTATTGACCGGAGACATGTCTCGGTCATGTCTACATTGTTCTCAAACCCGTAGGGTCCGCACGCTTAAGGTTACGATGACAGTTATATTATGAGTTTATGCATTTTGATGTACCGAAGGTTGTTCGGAGTCCCGGATGTGATCACGGACATGACGAGGAGTCTCGAAATGGTCGAGACGTAAAGATTGATATATTGGAAGCCTATGTTTGGATGTCGGAAGTGTTCCGGGTGAAATCGGGATTTTACCGGAGTACCGGGAGGTTACCGGAACCCCCCGGGGAGTTAAATGGGCCATGATGGGCCTTAGTGGAAAAGAGAAGGGGCTGCCCTAGATGGGCTGCGCGCCACCCTCCCTCCCCTAGTCCTATTAGGACTAGGAGAGGTGGCCGGCCCCCTCCTTCTCTTTTCCCCCTTCGCGAATCCTATTCCAACTAGGATTGGGGGGGGGATCCTACTCCCAGAGGGAGTAGGACTCTCCTGGCGCGCCAAGCTTGGCCGGCCAGCCTCCCCCCTCTAGTCCTTTATATACTGAGCCAGAGGCACCCCAGAAACACACAAGTTGATCCACGTGATCTATTCCTTAGCCGTGTGCGGTGCCCCAGCCACCATATTCCTCGATAATACTATAGCGGAGTTTAGGCGAAGCCCTGCTGCTGTAGAACATCAAGATCGTCACCACGCCGTCGTGCTGACGGAACTCTTCCCCGACACTTTGCTGGATCGGACTCCGGGGATCGTCATCGAGCTGAACGTGTGCTCGAACTCGGAGGTGCCGTAGTTTCGGTGCTTGATCGGTTGGATCGTGAAGACGTATGACTACTTCCTCTACGTTGCGTCAACGCTTCCGCAGTCGGTCTGCGTGGGTACGTATAGAACACTCTCCCCTCTCGTTGCTATGCATCACATGATCTTGCGTGTGCGTAGGAAATTTTTTGAAATTACTACGAAACCCATCAGTGGCATCCGAGCCTAGGTTATTTATGTTGATGTTATATGCACGAGTAGAACACAAGTGAGTTGTGGGAGATATAAGTCAACTGCCTACCAGCATGTCATACTTTGGTTCGGCGGCATTGTTGGATGAGATGACCCGGACCAACATTACGCGTACGCTTACGCGAGACCGGTTCCCCCGACGTGCTTTGCACATAGGTGGCTTGCGGGCGACTGTCTCTCCAACTTTAGTTGAACCAAGTGTGGCTACGCCCGGTCCTTGCGAAGGTTAAAACGGAGTCTATTTGACAAACTATCGTTGTGGTTTTGATGCGTAGGTGAGATTGGTTCTTGCTTAAGCCCGTAGCAGCCACGTAAAACTTGCAACAACAAAGTAGAGGACGTCTAACTTGTTTTTGCAGGGCATGTTGTGATGTGATATGGTCAAGGCATGATGCTGAATTTTATTGTATGAAATGATCATGTTTTGTAACCGAGTTATCGGCAACTGGCAGGAGCCATATGGTTGTCGCTTTATTGTATGCAATGCAATCGCGATGTAATGTTTTACTTTATTACTAAACGGTAGTGATAGTCGTGGAAGCATAAGATTGGCGAGACGACAACGATGCTACGATGGAGATCAAGGTGTCGCGCCGGTGACGATGGTGATCATGACGGTGCTTCGGAGATGGAGATCACAAGCACAAGATGATGATGGCCATATCATATCACTTATATTGATTGCATGTGATGTTTATCCTTTTATGCATCTTATCTTGCTTTGATTGACGGTAGCATTATAAGATGATCTCTCACTAAATTATCAAGAAGTGTTCTCCCTGAGTATTCACCGTTGCCAAAGTTCGTCATGCCCAGACACCACGTGATGATCGGGTGTGATAAGCTCTATGCCCATCTACAACGGGTGCAAGCCAGTTTTTGCACACGCAGAATACTCAGGTTAAACATGATGAGCCTAGCATATGTAGATATGGCCTCGGAACAAGGAGACCGAAAGGTCGAGCGTGAATCATATAGTAGATATGATTAACATAACGATGTTCACCATTGAAAACTACTCCATCTCACGTGATGATCGGTTATGGTTTAGTTGATTTGGATCACGTAATCACTTAGAAGATTAGAGGGATGTCTATCTAAGTGGGAGTTCTTAAGTAATTTGATTAACTGAACTTAAACTTATCATGAACTTAGTACCTGATAGTATCTTGCTTGTTTATGTTGACTATAGATAGATGGCTCGTGCTGTTGTTCCGTTGAATTTTAATGCGTTCCTTGAGAAAGCAAAGTTGAAAGATGATGGTAGCAATTACACGGACTAGGTCCATAACTTGAGGATTATCCTCATTGCTGCAAAGAAGAATTACGTCCTGGAAGCACCGCTGGGTGCCAGGCCTGCTATAGGAGCAACGCTGGATGTTATGAACATCTGGCAGAGCAAAGCTGATGACTACTCGATAGTTCAGTGTGCCATGCTTTACGGCTTAGAATCGGGACTTCAACGACGTTTTGAACGTCATGGAGCATATGAGATGTTCCAGGAGTTGAAGTTAATATTTCAAGCAAATGCCCGGATTGAGAGATATGAAGTCTCCAATAAGTTCTATAGCTGCAAGATGGGGGAGAACAGTTCTGTCAGTGAGCATATACTCAAAATGTCTGGGTATAATAATCACTTGATTCAGATGGGAGTTAATCTTCCAGATGATTGCGTCATTGACAGAATTCTCCAATCACTGCCACCAAGCTACAAGAGCTTCGTGATGAACTATAATATGCAAGGGATGAACAAGAATATTCCCGAGCTCTTCGCAATGCTGAAAGCTGCGGAGGTAGAAATCAAGAAGGAGCATCAAGTGTTGATGGTTAACAAGACCACTAGTTTCAAGAAAAAGGGCAAAGGGAAGAAGAAGGGGAACTTCAAGAAGAACAGCAAGCAAGTTGCTGCTCAGGAGAAGAAACCCAAGTCTGGACCTAAGCCTAAAACTGAGTGCTTCTACTACAAGCAGACTGGTCACTGGAAGCGGAACTACCCCAAGTATTTGGCGGATAAGAAGGATGGCAAGGTGAACAAAGGTATATGTGATATACATGTTATTGATGTGTACCTTACTAGAGCTCGCAGTAGCACCTGGGTATTTGATACTGGTTCTGTTGCTAATATTTGCAACTCGAAATAGGGACTACGGAATAAGCGGGCACTGGCAAAGGACGAGGTGACGATGCACGTGGGAAACGGTTCCAAAGTCGATGTGATCGCGGTCGGCACGCTACCTCTACATCTACCTTCGGGATTAGTATTAGATAATTGTTATTTGGTGCCAGCGTTGAGCATGAACATTATATCTGGATCTTGTTTAATGCGAGACGGTTATTCATTTAAATCAGAGAATAATGGTTGTTCTATTTATATGAGTAATATCTTTTATGGTCATGCACCCTTGAAGAGTGGTCTATTCTTATTGAATCTCGATAGTAGTAATACACATATTCATAATGTTGAAGCCAAAAGATGTAGAGTTGATAATGAAAGTGCAACTTATTTGTGGCACTGTCATTTAGGTCATATCGGTGTAAAGCGCATGAAGAAACTCCATACTGATGGACTTTTGGAACCACTTGATTATGAATCACTTGGTACTTGCGAATCGTGCCTCATGGGCAAGATGACTAAAACACCATTCTCCGGTACTATAGAGAGAGCAACAGATTTATTGGAAATCATACATAGCGATGTATGTGGTCCGATGAATATTGAGGCTCGTGGCGGATATTGTTATTTTCTCACCTTCACAGATGATTTAAGCAGATATGGGTATATCTACTTAATGAAACATAAGTCTGAAACATTTGAAAAGTTCAAAGAATTTCAGAGTGAAGTTGAAAATCATCGTAACAAGAAAATAAAGTTTCTACGATCTGATCATGGAGGAGAATATTTGAGTTACGAGTTTGGTGTACATTTGAAAAACTGTGGAATAGTTTCGCAACTCACGCCACCCGGAACACCACAGCGTAATGGTGTGTCCGAACATCGTAATCGTACTTTACTAGATATGGTGCGATCTATGATGTCTCTTACAGATTTACCGCTATTGTTTTGGGGTTATGCTTTGGAGACGGCCGCATTCACGTTAAATAGGGCACCATCAAAATCCGTTGAGACGACACCTTATGAACTATGGTTTGGCAAGAAACCAAAGTTGTCGTTTCTTAAAGTTTGGGGCTGCGATGCTTATGTGAAAAAGCTTCAACCTGATAAGCTCGAACCCAAATCGGAGAAATGTGTCTTCATAGGATACCCAAAGGAGACTGTTGGGTACACCTTCTATCACAGATCCGAAGGCAAGACATTCGTTGCTAAGAATGGATCCTTTCTAGAGAAGGAGTTTCTCTCGAAAGAAGTGAGTGGGAGGAAAGTAGAACTTGACGAGGTAACTGTAGCTGCTCCCTTTCTGGAAAGTAGTACATCACAGAAAACTGTTTCAGTGAGACCTACACCAGTTAGTGAGGAAGCTAATGATAATGATCATGAAACTTCAGATCAAGATACTACTGAACCTCGTAGATCAACCAGAGTAAGATCCGCGCCAGAGTGGTACGGTAATCCTGTTCTGGAAATCATGCTACTAGATCATGATGAACCTACGAACTATGAAGAAGCGATGGTGAGCCCAAATTCCGCAAAGTGGCTTGAAGCCATGAAATCTGAGATGGGATCCATGTATGAGAACAAAGTATGGACTTTGGTTGACTTTCCCGATGATCGGCAAGCAATTGAGAATAAATGGATCTTCAAGAAGAAGACTGACGCTGATGGTAATGTTACTGTCTACAAAGCTCGACTTGTCGCAAAAGGTTTTCGACAAGTTCAAGGGGTTGACTACGATGAGACCTTCTCACCCATAGCGATGCTTAAGTCTGTCCGAATCATGTTAGCAATTGCCGCATTTTATGATTATGAAATTTGGCAAATGGATGTCAAAACTGCATTCCTGAATGGATTTCTGGAAGAAGAGTTGTATATGATGCAACCGGAAGGTTTTGTCGATCCAAAGGGAGCTAACAAAGTGTGCAAGCTCCAGCGATCCATTTATGGACTGGTGCAAGCCTCTTGGAGTTGGAATAAACGTTTTGATAGTGTGATCAAAGCATTTGGTTTTATACAGACTTTCGGAGAAGCCTATATTTACAAGAAAGTGAGTGGGAGCTCTGTAGCATTTCTGATATTATATGTGGATGACATATTGCTGATAGGAAATGATATAGAATTTCTGGATAGCATAAAGGGATACTTGAATAAGAGTTTTTCAATGAAAGACCTCGGTGAAGCTGCTTACATATTAGGCATTAAGATCTATAGAGATAGATCAAGACGCTTAATTGGACTTTCACAAAGCACATACCTTGACAAGATTTTGAAGAAGTTCAAAATGGATCAAGCAAAGAAAGGGTTCTTGCCTGTGTTACAAGGTGTGAAGTTGAGTCAGACTCAATGCCCGACCACTGCAGAAGATAGAGAGAAAATGAAAGATGTTCCCTATGCTTCAGCCATAGGCTCTATCATGTATGCAATGCTGTGTACCAGACCAGATGTGTGCCTTGCTATAAGTTTAGCAGGGAGGTACCAAAGTAATCCAGGAGTGGATCACTGGACAGTGGTCAAGAACATCCTGAAATACCTGAAAAGGACTAAGGATATGTTTCTCGTATATGGAGGTGACAAAGAGCTCACCGTAAAAGGTTACGTTGATGCAAGCTTTGACACTGATCCGGACGATTCTAAATCGCAAACCGGATACGTGTTTACATTAAACGGTGGAGTTGTCAGTTGGTGCAGTTCTAAACAAAGCGTCGTAGCGGGATCTACATGTGAAGCGGAGTACATAGCTGCTTCGGAAGCAGCGAACGAAGGAGTCTGGATGAAGGAGTTCATATCCGATCTAGGTATCATACCTAGTGCATCGGGTCCAATGAAAATCTTTTGTGACAATACTGGTGCAATTGCCTTGGCAAAGGAATCCAGATTTCACAAAAGAACCAAACACATCAAGAGACGCTTCAATTCCATCCGGGATCTAGTCCAGGTGGGAGACATAGAGATTTGCAAGATACATACGGATCTGAATGTTGTAGACCCATTGACTAAGCCTCTTCCACGAGCAAAACATGATCAGCACCAAAGCTCCATGGGTGTTAGAATCATTACAGTGTAATCTAGATTATTGACTCTAGTGCAAGTGGGAGACTGAAGGAAATATGCCCTAGAGGCAATAATAAAGTTATTATTTATTTCCTTATATCATGATAAATGTTTATTATTCATGCTAGAATTGTATTAACCGGAAACATAATACATGTGTGAATACATAGACAAATAGAGTGTCACTAGTATGCCTCTACTTGACTAGCTCGTTAATCAAAAATGGTTATGTTTCCTAACCATGAACAAAGAGTTGTTATTTGATTAACGAGGTCACATCATTAGTTGAATGATCTGATTGACATGACCCATTCCATTAGCTTAGCACCCGATCGTTTAGTATGTTGCTATTGCTTTTCTTCATGACTTATACATGTTCCTATGACTATGAGATTATGCAACTCCCGTTTACCGGAGGAACACTTTGTGTGCTACCAAACGTCACAACGTAAATGGGTGATTATAAAGGAGCTCTACAGGTGTCTCCAATGGTAGATGTTGGGTTGGCGTATTTCGAGATTAGGATTTGTCACTCCGATTGTTGGAGAGGTATCTCTGGGCCCTCTCGGTAATGCACATCACATAAGCCTTGCAAGCATTGCAACTAATGAGTTAGTTGCGGGATGATGTATTATAGAACGAGTAAAGAGACTTGCCGGTAACGAGATTGAACTAGCTATTGGATACCGACGATCGAATCTCGGGCAAGTAGCATACCGATGACAAAGGGAACAATGTATGTTGTTATGCGGTCTGACCAATAAAGATCATCGTAGAATATGTAGGAGCCAATATGGGCATCCAGGTCCCGCTATTGGTTATTGACCGAAGACATGTCTCGGTCATGTCTACATTGTTCTCGAACCCGTAGGGTCCGCACGCTTAAGGTTACGATGACAGTTATATTATGAGTTTATGCATTTTGATGTACCGAAGGTTGTTCGGAGTCCCGGATGTGATCACGGACATGACGAGGAGTCTCGAAATGGTCGAGACGTAAAGATTGATATATTGGAAGCCTATGTTTGGATGTCGGAAGTGTTGCGGGTGAAATCAGGATTTTACCGGAGTACCGGGAGGTTACCGGAACCCCCCGGGGAGTTAAATGGGCCATGATGGGCCTTAGTGGAAAAGAGAAGGGGCTGCCCTAGATGGGCTGTGCGCCACCCTCCCTCCCCTAGTCCTATTAGGACTAGGAGAGGTGGCCGGCCCCCTCCTTCTCTTTTCCCCCTCCGCGAATCCTATTCCAACTAGGATTGGGGGGGGGGGGGATCCTACTCCCAGAGGGAGTAGGACTCTCCTGGCGCGCCAAGCTTGGCCGGCCAGCCTCCCCCCTCTAGTCCTTTATATACTGAGGCAGAGGTACCCCAAAAACACACAAGTTGATCCACGTGATCTATTCCTTAGCCATGTGCGGTGCCCCAGCCACCATATTCCTCGATAATACTGTAGCGGAGTTTAGGCGAAGCCCTGCTGCTGTAGAACATCAAGATCGTCACCACGCCGTCGTGCTGACGGAACTCTTCCCCGACACTTTGCTGGATCGGAGTCCGGGGATCATCATCGAGCTGAACGTGTGCTCGAACTCGGAGGTGCCGTAGTTTCGGTGCTTGATCGGTTGGATCGTGAAGACGTACGACTACTTCCTCTATGTTGCGTCAACGCTTCCGCAGTCGGTCTGCGTGGGTACGTAGACAACACTCTCCCCTCTCGTTGCTATGCATCACATGATCTTGCATGTGCGTAGGAATTTTTTTGAAATTACTACGAAACCCATCATGTGCCACAGCCAGTCAATGAGTAGCAAATCAATGATGTGGCTCATGAAGGTGTGCAACATCAGGAAGTTTAGGAAATCCAGTCACAGGAGTCCATTGTTCTGCAACCTTCATATGATTCAGTTAACAATGTTGACAATGCTGCTGAGGTGGCTCTCTTCTAGCCCCCAATGGGACCACAGCAACCTCCTCTTATGATTGGGCAAGTCCTCACCATCTATGGACCAGTTCTCCCACCAGTGATGCAGTGGCAGCGTTCTTTTGAGAAGATGTTGCCGTTTATATGGTCTTCAAACATTCCCCAATTTGTTTTCAAGTCTGACATAGGTGCTATGCTCAACAAGCAATCCTGTGAAGCTCTCTGCAGTGGCCCTGTTTCCACTCTTAAGCTCCTGCCTGCACCTGACTCCTTGACCAACTTTGCCCCGGATGTGCCAAATGCTACTGTTAAAAGGCCAGTTGCTCGAGCTCTCTGCTTTGATGATCTGGATGACCCAGTTTCTGAAACCTTTGAATTTTCTGCTATGCCTGAGGTGACTCTGAAGCGAGCAAGGAAGTCTCAAGCCTCAAGAATTATTGTTGATACTGAGGTTCGGCGCAGTGCACGTCTGAGCGCCCTCCGTGATGGCTACCGCAAAGTTTCTCCCAAGAAGTCTCACACTTTGAAGAAGCGCAAGGCCAGCAACTCCCAGTCTGAAAATAGTTCTTCTGTGCCACCACCAACTGCTATTGCAGATCTCCAACGCATTGGCGCCCATCTCCGCATTGCACCTGAGAAGATCTCTACGGATAAGCTTGTTGCTGATCCGGCCAAGTCCAGCAGTAGCCAGGGTTCTGATGATTAGTTACTTCATGCAGGGTTCTGGTCTATGGCGAACCGTAATCACCATTTATCTTTCTTTTCTTGTTAAGAACTATGTTATGCTTGTCTGCTGTGTGGGTCGGTATAGGTCATTGCATGGCCTGTTTACTATGCTTTTGCTTTTGGTTTGTAATGAATCAGACAAGATTTAAGGAGTGGAAGGTGCTATGTTGGAATGTTCGTGGCCTCAATGCTGAAGCACGTCAGCTTGCAGTTAGGCAGAAGATCGATGAAAGTGGTTGCTCTGTTGTCTGTCTTCAGGAAACTAAATGCATGCAAATGGATCAGCAATTCATTAGGAAGTTTTGCCCGAGGCGTTTTGATAATTTTGTTTACGTACCTTCGGCTGGTGCGTCGGCTGGGATGGTGGTCGTTTGGAATTCATCCTTTTTCATAGGTACTTTAATCGAGTCCAAATCCTATGGGATAATTGTGGAGTTCAAATCCAAACACACCTCAGAAACTTGGTCTCTTGTCTCTGTTTATGGCCCTTGTCAAGGCCCTGCCCGTGATGAATTTGTTCAATGGTTATATAATCTTGATATTCGGTTTGGTCAGAACTGGCTGCTTTTGGGTGATTTCAACTTCATGAGATCGTTGGAAAACCGCAATCTTCCGAGAGGTGATGTTAACGATATCTTTTTGTTTAATGAGATAATTGGTCATTTGGGACTTGTTGAGTTGCCAATCAAGGGGCGTCAATATACATGGTTGAATATGCAAACCTCACCTCTTCTACAACAGATAGATTGGTTTTTCACTTCGGTTACTTGGACATCAGACCACCCCAACACAATGGTATTTCCACTAGCACGCACTGCCTCTGACCATGTGTCGTGCGTGGTCTCGATTGCTACTTGTATCCCCAAGGCGAAGGTCTTCCGCTTTGAGAATTATTGGGTGGATTTGCCCGGGTTTGCTGACTGTGTTGCTGAAGTTTGGAATAGGCCAGTGGTTAAATCATTGATTGCATTAACAATTTCAGCTAAGTTTAAGTCCCTACGATATGCTCTAAAGAGATGGCATTTAAATCTGTCCACAGTCAAAGCTTTAATTGCTGATTGTAATAAAGTGATTATTTTCTTGGATAATCTAGAGGAAATTAGGCCTTTGAGTTGGCCGGAGTTCAATTTTCGTAGAATTGTTAAATTGCATCTTGAGGATATCTTACATTGGCAATTCATATATTGGAAGCAGCGTTGCACGATCAGAAACATAAAAGTTGGAGAAGAGAATTCAAAAAAATTTCATGCAATGGCTACAGAAAGATTCCGTAGGAACACTATCTCCTCGATCAAGTCTGTGGAGGGGGATGTGGTCACAGACCATCAACAGTTGGTGGGAATGTTCTGAGCTGACTTTAATGAGCGAATGGGCCAATCAAAAGGCATTCAGATGGGTTTTGATCTAGACACATTAATTACCCGAATTGATGGGCTAGAGGAGTTGTCTTTACCATTCACTGACTCGGAGGTGGATACGGTAATTAAGAATATGCCTACTGATCGTGCTACCGGACCAGATGGCTTTACTGGGATTTTCTTAAAGAAATGCTGGCCTATTTTGAAGGACGGCTTTATGAAACTTGTGCAAGAATTCTATGAGGGAAAATGTAATTTGGAGTGTCTCAATACATCTCTTATCACCCTCATTCCGAAGAAGCTAAGCCCTGAATATGTTGGCAATTTTAGGCCCATATCTTTGACTAATACTTGTTTAAAGTTCTTAACCAAGCTTTGGGAAAATCGTCTCTAGGGTGTGATTCTGAAATGTATCCACCGCAACCAATATGGGTCTCTACGGTGTCGATCCATACAGGACTGTCTGGCGTGGTGTTTTGAATACATTCACCAATGCAAAGCTTCCAAGAGGCCTACCATTCTTCTTAAACTTGACTTCACAAAGGCGTTTGACACCATTGAGCATGAGCTGATTCTTAGGATTTTGAAATGTAAGGGATTTGACGATCGTTGGACAAGTTGGATTGACAGCATTTTGTCCACCGGCTCCTCTTCGGTCCTTTTGAATGGAGTGCCTGGTAATCACTTTGTTTGTCAATCAGGTGTTCACCAAGGTGATCCGCTATCTCCCTTACTCTTTGTGATCGCGGTGGACTTACTTCAATCGGTCGTAAATGAGATGTGCTCCAGGAATATTCTCACCTTGCTAATCCCAACTACATCGATGGACTATCCGATCGTACAGTATGATGATGATACACTCATCGTTCTTCCTGCTATTGGTAGCCAGCTTATTGCATTCAAAGAAATGCTTGAAGTCTTTGCCAAATCAACCAGACTAAAGGTGAATTTCAGTAAGTCCTCTTTGATACCAATCAATATGACTGATGACGAGGGCACGCGTGTTGCTGCCTTGCTTGGATGTGATGTTGGTTCCATGCCATTCACTTACCTGGGCCTACCAATGGGTACTTCCCGGCCAACAATTTATGATCTGTTGCCTTTGGTGGATTGTATTGAGAGACGATTATCTGCATCCTCTTGTCTCTTGAACCAAGGAAGCCATCTCCAACTATTATAGTCTGTCCTTAGTTCCATGCCGATATATTTCTTGTGCACCCTTTCGCTACCACAGGGTATCTTGAAGCAAATTGAGCGGATTATGCGGCAATGCTTGTGGAGAGGGAACACAAATACGCCCCGACAATCTTTGGCGGCTTGGGACTTGGTATGTCGTCCAAAATCTTTTGGTGGTTTGGGAGTTATGGACTTGAGCGTTCAAAACGATGCACTTCTCATCAAACATCTTTTTAAGTTCTTCAATAAGATGGACGTACCATGTGTATATCTTATTTTGGGACATTTATTATGCCTCTGCGCCCCCCAAGTCACGCAAAGCTGCGGTTCTTTCTGGTGGAGAGATGTTTTCAAGTTGTATGATAAGTATTGTAAGTTGGCAGTTCCACTAGTTCGATCGGGGGATACGGTGATCTTCTGGCTTGACCGTTGGCAACTTGGCAACAATACGTTTAGCATGCAACATCAATTTCCGAGGCTCCACTCCTTTGTGATCGACGACACTCTAACAGTCAAGGATATTCTGGAGCTACCGGACCCAACTGACAATCTCCACCTGCCACTATCTGCACAGACCTTTGAGGAGTTTAATAAACTTCAGGTGCTGCTTACTATGGTTAATCTTCAAGATGGGCAAAATGATGTCTGGAAATGGCCTTCCAAGTCTGGGGACTACCAGTCCAGGATCTATTACTTGTCATGCTTTTCGGACACAGTGGTTGATCCCATATTCAGGTGGATTTGGAAATGTTCTTGCACGCTGAAGTTTAAGGTTTTTGGGTGGCTCCTTTTGATGGATCGCCTAAACACTAGAGACATGATGCAGCGGCATCATTGGACTATCCAGGATGACACTTGTGTTCTATGCCACTTGGCATCACATGAGGACAGAATCCATCTCTTCTTCGCTTGCAATTTTAGCCAGCGCATCTGGAACTACCTGGGTATTTCATGGAATCCTCAACCAAACCAGACCACTTATGACATGGCTTCTGATGCTAGGAGGGATTTTGGACATCCTTTTTTCTCTGAGATAGTGTTCACTGCCACTTGGAATATTTGGACACAAAGAAATGGGAAGATCTTGAGGAATGAATCTCCTTCTTTCAGGGCATGGAGGAGGAATTTTTTACATGACATTTCTCTTTTGGCTCATAGAATCAAATGTAAATATAGGAATAGTCTAATCTCTTGGATAGCTTCCTTACCCTAATCATTTCTTTTGTAAGTATTACTCTCTCCTCCTCTCTCTTAACATTGTAACTTTGTACACTTTGGCTTTGTGGTTTAATAAAAGACTGTGAGGCTGTTGCCTTGCAGTACATAGTCCAAAAAAAAACCTTGGCACATTATTTTTATAATACAATGGAACTGTACAAGGGGATAATTATTTTTGTTGAAAAGTTTCTGTAATTAAGATTCACAAAGTTTCCATGGGCATGAACAAAGTTCAGGGACGTCCCCCACTTTCAAAATGCTCGTCTATCTCACTTTCACTTTTATTTTTGAAAAGTTTTGGGTTCCCCTCTTTATTTTTTTGTTTTTAAACTATATAAAAGCACACATCATAAATAAATGACTCTCTAAAACTTCCGGGTTGTCTCCCTGGCAGCGCTTTCTTTAAATCCATTAAGCTAGGCATATAGTGCTCAAGTAATGAATCCACCCGGATCCCAAGGTATATCAAAGCCAATTTTAATTAACAATGATTTGTAATTTAGTAGTGAGCACAAAGTAACATATATCATGCAACAATGAAGTCTAACTCTCTTCCTATGCATCGGCATGTCATAAAAGAACAATTCATGCACACATAGTAAAGGCCAATGCATAGTATAAACAGTTTCTTGCAATTTTATCGTATTGGAAACATAAAGAGGTGGAGATATAGTTCCTATCTCATAATAATTGCAAGTAGGATCAACAAGCACATGCATATTATATTCATCAAAATCATCATGTGTAATAGTAAAATGCAACCCATCAATATAATCCTTAATAAGTGCAAACTTCTCCGATACAGTGTAGTCGGGAGAATTCAAAAAGATAATAGGACTATCATGCGTGGGTGCAATAGCAACAATTTCATGTTTAACATAATGAACTATAGCAAGTTCATCTCCATGAGCATAATTTATATTGGCATCTTGGCCACAAGCATAGCAAGCATCATCAAAAAGGGATATTTCAAGAGAATCAACGGGATCATAACAATCATCCTTCAGTAAGCACGAAGACAAATTAAACAATGTATGAGTTGAAGAGTTACTCTCATTAGAAGGTGGGCACGGGTAGCAAATCCGCTCCTCCTCCTTTTGTTCTTCGCTCTCCTCATCATCTTTTTCATCCAATGAGCTCACAGTTTCATCAATTTCTTCTTCCATAGACTCCTGCAAAAAATTAATCTCTTCTTGGACAGCGAAGGAGACCTCGATATATGGTTTAACATAGGCATTAGAAGCATAATTCTCATAACAATATTCAAGTATGGCAAAATTTTCAGATTTGTAAAGACTAGCATCATACTTTTCAATCAAAGAAGCAATTTCATAAGCACCCTTAAAAGCAACAAATTCTTCAATTTGTTGAACATCGTAGTAATTATAAACACCCTTATCATAAGAAGATACGATTCCATTATCACTAAACAAACATTGGTAGGGAAGGTGTTTCTTAGGGTCTTCAGAACAATAAGTAATATCATATATTTCACATAAATTCCAAGCATAGCATTGCAAACGATGAATTTGATCCAGTAAATGTTTCCCTTTTTCAGATATGCGGTGTCGTATAACAAGCATGCTCATCTAAAGATTTGCCCTCAACTAAGCTAGTTGGGGTTTCAGCACGAGCACATAGGGATCGAAGATGATCCAAGTAACAAGCTTCAGGAGTGTAATAGATTTTGAGTGGTTCTTCAACCATTGGTTCAGTAGGTACAACTATTTTTTTGGTATTTTGTGTTTCCTACCTATAACTAAAGATAGAAAAAAAACTAAGAACAGCAAATAGAAATTACTTAGTGATAAAGCAAACAAGCACACACGAGAATATTCACCCCACGCTATGACTCCCCGGCAACGGCGCTAGAAAAAGGTCTTGATAACCCACAAGTATAGGGGATCAATTGTAGCCTCTTTTGACAAGTAAGAGTGTCGAACCCAACGAGGAGCTAAAGGTAGAACAAATATTCCCTCAAGTTCTATCGACCACCGATACAACTCTACGCACGCTTGACGTTCTCTTTACCTAGAACAAGTATAAAACTAGAAGTACTTTGTAGGTGTTTTTGGATAGGTTTGCAAGATAATAAAGAGCGCGTAAATAAAAAGTAGGGGCTGTTTAGAGAAAAGAAACAATAAAGTTAGTATAGCGAGTGTGGAAAAGTGGTGGTAGGAGTTGCGAAATTGCCCCTAAGCAATTGACTACTTTACTAGACCGATAGCAAGTTTTATGTGGGAGAGGCCACTGCTAGCATGTCATCCCTGACTTGGAATTCTATGCACTTATGATTGGAACTATTAGAAAGCATCCGCAACTACTAACGTTCATTAAGGTAAAACCCAACCATAGCATTAAGATATATTGGTCCCCCTTCAATCCCGTATCCATCAATTTCTATGCTAGGTTGAAGCTTCTGTCACTCTTGCCCTCCAATACATAGTCCTATCAACATACAACTAACCCTATGGTGTGATCCACGCGCGCACTCATATGATGGGCACCAAAGGACAACAACATAACCACAAGAAAATTAAATCAATCATAGCAATTCATCAACCACCGATAGGACAATGAAAATCTACTCAGACATCATAGGATGGCAACACATCATTGGATAATAATATGAAGCATAAAGCACCATGTTCAAGTAGAGGGTACATCGGGTTGCAGGAGAGTGGACTGCTGTAGATAGAGGGGGGAAGATGATGGAGATGTTGGTGAAGATGGCGGAGGTGTTGGTGAAGATGGCGGAGGTGTTGGTGAAGATCGCAGTGATGATGATGGTGGCCACGGCAGCGTTCCAGCGCCATCGGAAGAGAAGGGGAGAGGGGGGACCTTCTTCTTCTTCTTCCTTGACCTCCTCCCTAGATGGGAGAAGGGTTTCCCCTCTGGTCCTTGGCCTCCATGGCATGGGAGGGGCGAGAGCCCCTCCGAGATTGGATCTGTCTCCCTGTCTCTCTTTGTTTCTGCGTTGTCAGATTCTGCCCTTCCACCGTTTCTTATATATTCGGAGATCCGTAACTCCGATTGGATTGAAACCTTCACTCCGATTTTTCCCCGAAAATTAGCTTTCTTGCAGCCAAAGAAGAACATTAACTGCCTTATGGGGGGCCATGAGGGTCAGGGGCGCGCCCAGGGGGTGGGGCCCCCCTGCCTCGTGGCTCCCTCGGGCACCGTCTCGCGTTGATTTTCTTCCCATATTTCACATATATTCCAAAAATAATCTCCGTCCGTTTTTATCCCGTTTGGACTCCGTTTGATATGGATTTTATGCGAAACAAAAACATGCAACAAACAGGAACTAGCACTGGATCAATATGTTAGTCCCCAAAAATAGTATAAAAAGTTGCCAAAAGTATATGAAAGTTGTAGAATATTGGCATGGAACAATCAAAAATTATAGATACGATGGAGACGTATCACCTGACATGGTATACAAGCTCGACAAGGCACTATATGGCCTCAACCAAGCCCCTCGTGCTTGGTATGACACACTCAAAGACTTCCTAAAGAGGAAAGGCTTCAAACCTGGTTCCTTGGATCCCACACTCTTCACGAAGACATATGATGGCGAATTGTTCATATGCCAAATCTATGTGGATGACATTATCTTCAGCTGCACAGACAAGAAATACAGTGATGAGTTTGGACACATGATGCAAGAGCAATAACAGATGTCCATGATGGGTGAGCTGAAATTTTTCCTTGGTCTTCAAATCCGTCAGCAAAGCAATGACATCTTCATATCACAAGAAAAATATCTCAAAGATTGCCTGAAGAAGTTTGGAATGCAAGACTCAGGATACACGACGCCAATGCCAACTAAAAGTCATCTGGGCCCTGATGACAATGGTAAAGAGTTCGATCAAAAGGTATACCGCTCCATGATTGGTTCTTTACTCTATGCATGTGCATCTAGGCCAGATATAATGCTTAGCGTTTGCATGTGTGCCCGATTCCATGCGGCCCCAAAGGAATCGCATCACTTAGCTGTGAAGCGAATTCTTCAATATTTGGCTTACACCCCAACACTAGGATTATGGTATCCAAAGGGCTCAGAGTTTGATCTAGTTGGATTCTCATATGCTGATTATGCTGGTGACAAGGTTGATCGCAAGTCCACATCAGGCACATGTCACTTTCTTGGATGATCTCTTGTCTGTTGATCTTCAAAGAAGCAGAACTGTGTATCCCTCTCCATTGCTGAATCTGAATACATTGCTGCTAGATCTTGCTACGCTCAGCTTCTATGGATGAAGCAAACTCTCAAGGACTATGGCATACATCTGAAGCATGTGCCACTCTACTGCGACAATGAAAGCGCCATCAAGATTGCCAACAACCCAGTTCAGCACTCAAAGACAAAGCACATTCAGATCCGTCATCGCTTTCTCAGAGATCATGTCATGAAGGAAGATATTGATATCATTCACGTCAACACTGAAGAGCAATTGGCAGATATATTCACAAGGCCCTTGGATGAGAAAAGGTTTTGCAAGTTGCGGTGTGAGCTAAATATCTTAGAATCCTCAAATGTCATGTAATTGGACACACATCCTAAGGCTTATGCATGTTGATGACTTAGATGTGCAACACACAAAGTATCATATAGCTTCAATCAATGAAGACATACACTCTAAGTGTGAATACATTAACGAGGAATTTGACTTTGGAGCGCCACGATAATTGTGCGCCGTATCTGGGTCTAATACTTCCTATACGGTGGGTAACGCCACCACCAAAATCTTTTTGAAGTGTTTCATGTGGAGTCATAATTGCATAGTCTTCGCATTTGGATTGTCTTCAACGTTCGCAATGTTGAGTTGGTCTGATTATATACATTCGCGTTCTGTCCTCTACAACATTCACTTATAGCTATGTCTTCATGATTGAATCTTTTCTTGGTCTAAGTGAATGTGATCGGACCCTAACTCCCTCTGTGCTTCTATCTCAAACTTTATCTGTCCAAATCATATGAATTCTATTGAAACATGTCGATTGTCTTTTCTGAGTCCTTGTCAGCAGAAGACAAAGAGACAAACATTTAAATCTATTTTAATTGCCATATCCTTTTTGCCTGAATACCAAAGAAGCCGGAACGACCACCCGACAATCCAGGTGTGTGTGGGAACATGGAACAACTTCCAATAAGTTGCATGTAGGCCACGTGTCCTTCAAATGTGAATCGCCAGGGGCACCTGCATAATTGCGCTGTGTCGTACCTATCCTTAGAAATACCCACTCACCGCGGTCATTATCTCTTCTTCCACCTCGCCACCTCACACAAACCGTAGCGCCTCCACTAGCTCGAGTCGACGCCAGAGACGAAGCGCTTAGCTGTCGCGATGTCTTCAACGCCGTCCTCACACCGACCGCGGACCTCGTCCTCTCCGTTGCCATCGTAGGTGTCTTCCGTCGCCAAGTTAGGGCACGGGAGATTGAACTGCTCGGCCTCTATCTCTACCTTGTCTAGCAATTCATCCGTGGTAATTAAATTTTATTTTTTACTGCCTTTTCGATCTGTCAAATCCATCCACTTCAACCAAAAGTGGTTTCTTCACTTCCAAATATGGATCCATCCTTATCTGCATCTCATATCATACTAAGAATATTCACTTATGCTTCATAACTAGTTAGATTCCTCAATTGTACTTATTCATGGATTTGTACAAATCTGGAACCGTCTCTCTTCAAATAAGTGAATGTCTTCGTGCTATGAGGTTAACGTCTTCAAACCGATTTATCTTAAAAATCTTCTGAGAATGCATATGACCTCTTCCCTTCCCTCGCACCTTAATGCTATCATAGGTACATGTCCGTGGGAGAATCCCTTGGTTCTCATAGTATGCATTCATTTGCAGAGTTCTTACAGCAGCATATACACTCCCCTGAAGCCAGCTCTTGTCTGACCAGCAGAAAGAAGCCATTCACTATTTTGAAGCCATTCAGTCTGAATATAATGGCCACTGAGAAATCTGCCAGGAAAGGTGGCAGGCAGCACCGTGGAAATACTGCTAAGCATTTACCTCCAGATCTGTTTGAACTGTACAAGTCAGATCCAGAGGAAAGCTACGGCCAGCGCAAAACCCGAATCCAATGGATTCGAAGATATTGGGCAGAAGAATGGTTCGAGTACAACTTTGTGGCCCCTGAATACGCAGAGAAGAATGCCATCAAGCGCCCATGGGGAGATATCTTGTATAGGAATCTGCAGCCAAAGTCGAAGCCTGAAGCCATTGCTCAAGGCTTCTACCCATGCATGGTCTGAGGACCGAAGCCTGACACTGCCGACCCATCATCCTTGTTATGGTGTCATGAAGACAATCTGTTCAAGCGCAACTATCAGTTTGCCAAGGAGTCAGCTGATACGTCTCCAACATATCTATAATTTTTTATTGTTCCATGCTATATTATATCTTGTTTTGGACATTATTGGGCTTTATTATACACTTTTATATTATTTTTGGGACTAACCTATTAACCAGAGGCCCAGCCCAGAATTGATGTTTTTGCCTATTTTAGGGTTTCGCAGAAAAAGAATATCAAACGGAGTCAAAATGGAATGAAACCTTCGGGAACGTGATTTTCGGAACAAACATGATCTAGAGGACTTGGACCCTACGTCAAGCAATCAACCAGTAAGGCACGAGGTAGGGGGCGCGCCTACCCCCCAAGCGCGCCCTCCACCCTCAAGGGGCCCATGTTGCTCCACTGACGTACTCCTTCCTCCTATATATACCTACGTACCTCCAAACTACCGGATACGGAGCCAAAACCCTAATTCCACCGCTGTAACTTTCTGTATCCATGAGATCCCATCTTGGGGCCTTTTCTAGAGCTCCGCCGGAGGGGGTATCGATCATGGAGGGCTTCTACATCAACACCATAGCCCCTCTGATGAAGTGTGAGTAGTTTACTTTAGACCTACGGGTCCATAGTTATTAGCTAGATGGCTTCTTCTCTCTTTTTGGATCTCAATACAAAGTTCTCCCCCTCTCTTGTGGAGATCTATTCGATGTAATCTTCTTTTGCGGTGTGTTTGTTGAGACCGATGAATTGTGGGTTTATGATCAAGTTTATCTATGAACAATATTTGAATCTTCTATGAATTCTTTTATGTATGATTGGTTATCTTTGCAAGTCTCTTCGAATTATCAGTTTGGTTTGGCCTACTAGATTGATCTTTCTTGCAATGGGAGAAGTGCTTAGCTTTGGGTTCAATCTTGCGGTGTCCTTTCCCAGTGACAGTAAGGGCAGAAAGGCACGTATTGTATTGTTACCATCGAGGATAACAAGATGGGGTTTATATCATATTGCATGAGTTTATCCCTCTACATCATGTCATCTTGCTTAAAGCGTTACTCTATTCTCTTGAACTTAATACTCTAGATGCATGCTGGATAGCGGTCGATGTGTGGAGTAATAGTAGTAGAAGCAGGCAGGAGTCAGTCTACTTGTCTTGGATGTGATGCCTATATACATGATCATACCTAGATATTCTCATAACTATGCTCAATTCTGTCAATTGCTCAACGGTAATTTGTTCACCCACCGTAATACTTATGCTCTCGAGAGAAGCCTATAGTGAAACCTATGGCCCCCGGGTCTATTTTCCATCATATTAATCTTCCAATACTTAGTTATTTCCTTTGCCATTTATTTACTTGCATCTTTATTTCTCTTTATCATAAAAATACCAAAAATATTATCTTATCATATCTATCAGATATCACTCTCGTAGGTGACCGTGAAGGGATTGACAACCCCTTTATCGCGTTGGTTGCGAGGAGTTTATTTCTTTGTGTAGGTGCGAGGGACTCGTGCGTGGCCTCCTACTAGATTGATACCTTGGTTCTCAAAAACTGAGGGAAATACTTAAGTTGCTCTGCTGCATCACCCTTTCCTCTTCAAGGGAAAACCAACGCAGTGCTCAAGAGGTAGCAAGAAGGATTTCTGGCGCCGTTGTCGGGGAGTCTACGCAAAAGTCAACATACCAAGTAACCATCACAAAACATTATCTCCCTCATTACATATTTGCCATTTGCCTCTCGTTTTCCTCTCCCCCCACTTCACCCTTGCCGTTTTATTCGCCCTCTCTCTCCATCCTCCCTCTCTTTCTCTATTCGCCTCTTTTTGCCTGTTTCTTGTTTGCTTGTGTGTCGAATTGCTTGCTTGTCGTTATGGCTAGTTCTCTATCTTCTCCGTTGTCTCCCGAAAATGAAGTTCTTAATTTTAAGCAAAGGGAGGATAAAATCTAAAAGATGCTTGGTATAGAATTTGCAATGCTCAAAATAGATCTACTAGGAGGCAATCTACTTCCATTCTTCTCTGCAATTTTTATGCAGGCGTTATGCCTTGGCATAAATATGTCCTTGATACCATTACCGAAGCAAATTTCTTGGGTAGCCACACTTTTGATTCTTATAATGCTATGACAGATTTGCTTGGCTCACCCCCTCTTTTGGTTAATGGAACTATGTTAACTTTGGAGCATGTAATGCAAAAACTTGAAATTATTGAAAATAAAGTTTCTACCGTAGAGTTAATTGAAAATCTGGATAAAAAGATCCACAACCAGATTACTCAATATGGATCTAAAGTAGGAGTCACTTTAAAAAATATTAAGGAGAAGGAACCCATAGTTAATGAAACAATAAATCAGGATTCCACTAGAATCGATAAACTTGAGGGTACCATTACCAACTTGGGAACCGCTTTTTCTTCCGTAAAGAATACTCCTAGTCCTCCAACTAAAATTGCCAAGCTTATGTATGTTCCTAAAAATAAGGGTGAATCCTCTAGCAAGGAAACTACGGATCTCAAATCTACAAGTATTCATCCCAATCTTTTTGCTATCATTAAGGAACCATTTGCTACTAATGATTTTTTCGATTTTGTGCCTAGAAATTTGATAATTAATAAAAATAAAGAAACTTCTAAGGGTGATAGATGTCTCATTAAAGAATTACCAACTAAAAATACCTAGATCTATCCTTGCTTTCATGCCTAGCTAGGGGCGTTAAACGATAGCGCTTGTTGGGAGGCAACCCAATTTTATTTTTATTCCTTGCTTTTTGCTCCTGTTTAGTAATAAATAATTTATCTATCCTCTGTTTTGGTTGTGTTTTTTGTGTTTAATTAGTGTTTGTGCCAAGTAGAACCGTTGGGAAGACTTGGGGAAAGTCTTTTTAATCTTGCTGTAAAAAACAGAAACTTTAGCGCTCACGAGAACTGCTGCCATTTTTATTTGGAAAGTGATATTTAGTTAATTATTTTTGCAGATGATTAATAGATAAATTACTCACGTCCAGAAATTTATTTTAGAATTTTTTGGGTTCCAGAACTTGCGTTAGCTGCAGATTACTATAGACTGTTCTGTTTTTAACAGATTCTGTTTTTCGTGTGTTGTTAACTTATTTTGATGAATCTATGGCTAGTAAAATAGTTTATAAACCATAGAGAAGTTGTAATACAGTTGGTTTAACACCAATATAAATAAATAATGATTTCATTACAGTACCTTGAAGTGCTGTTTTGTTTTCTTTCGCTAATGGAGCTCACGAGATTTTCTACTTTAAGTGTTGTGTTGTGAAGTTTTCAAGTTTTGGGTAAAAGATTTGGCGGATTATGGAACAAGGAGTGGCAAGAGCCTAAGCTTGGGGATGCCCATGGCACCCCAATATAATCTAAGGACACCTAAAATCCAAAGCTTGGGGATGCCCCAGAAGGCATCCCCTCTTTCGTCTACTTCTATCGGTAACTTTACTTGGAGCTATATTTTTATTTACCACATGATATGTGTTTTGCTTGGAGCGTCTTGTATCATTTGAGTCTTTATTTGTTAGTTTTCCACAATCATCCTTTCTGCACACACTTTTTTTGAGAGAGAGACACATGATGCGGAAATTGTTAGAATACTCTATGTGCTTCACTTATATCTTTTGAGTTATATAGTTTTTGCTCTAGTGCTTCACTTATATCTTTTAGAGCACGATGGTGGATTTGTTTTTTAGAAACTTTTGTTCTCTAATGCTTCACTTAGATTATTTTGAGAGTCCTACAAAACAGCATGGTAATTTGCTTTAATTATTTTAGGCATTCAAGATTAATAAAAAAAAATCTTATGAGTGTGTTGAATACTATGAGAAGTTTGAAACTTGATAATTGTTTTGAGATATGGAGATGGTGATATTAGAGTCGTGCTAGTTGAGTAGTTGTGAATTTGAGAAATGCTTGTGTTGAAGTTTGTGATTCCCGTAGCATGCACGTATGGTGAACCGTTACGTTAAGAAGTCGGAGCATGATGTATTTATTGATTGTCCTCCTTATGAGTGGCGGTCGGGGATGAGCGATGGTCTTTTCCTACCAATCTATCCCCCTAGGAGCATGCACGTAGTACTTTGCTTCGATAACTAATAGATTTTTTGCAATAAGTATGTGAGTTCTTTATGACTAATGTTGAGTCCATGGATTATACGCACTCTCACCCTTCCACCATTGCTAGCCTCTCTAATACCGCGCACCTTTTGCCGATATCATACACCCACTGAGGGAGTCCTGGATTAGGGGGTATTCGGACAGCCGGATTATATCCTTTGGCCGGACTGATGGACTATGAAGATATGAGATTGAAGACTTCGTCCCGTGTCCGGATGGGACTCTACTTGGCATGGAAGGCAACCTAGGCAATACGGATATGTATATCTCCTCGTTTGCAACCAACCTTGTGTAACCCTAGCCCCCTCCGGTGTCTATATAAACCGGAGGGTTTTAGTCCGTAGGACAATAGACAAGCATACCATAGGCTAGCTTCTAGGGTTTAGCCTCTCCGATCTCGTGGTAGATCAACTCTTGTACTACCCATATTATCAAGAATAATCAAGCAGGACGTAGGGTTTTACCTCCATCAAGAGGGCCTGAACCTGGGTAAAACATCGTGTCCCCTGCCTCCTGTTACCATCCGCCTTAGACGCACAGTTCGGGACCCCCTACCCGAGATCCGCCGGTTTTGACACCGACATTGGTGCTTTCATTGAGAGTTCCACTATGTTGTCGCTGTAAGGAAGGATGCCTCGTCTCGTTGTTAAAAACAACATCACTGCCTGGGGAGCCCTGGTTGTCGGCCAAACTCTCCGGCTTGGCAGTTTCGTCATGACCGCCAGTTCGGCCGCTGCACCGACAATGACTTCTCGGGTCATCAAAAACAGCCTCCACGTCGGCTCGGAATTCGCCGAGCAGATGGATCCAATAGAGCTCTCTTCCCTAAACAAGCTCTTGGATCATATTGCTGCCTTGGGAGTCGCTATAGACTATGATCGGATTGGGCTTAAACCCGATCAGAGGGAGATTAATTCTCCACCGGTCACCCATCATATTGCGGTGGTGGAGGAACAATGCGGCGATTTTTCCTCTACCCTGAGGACTAACTATGTCCAGATTCCTGAGCTCTCCGAGCCGGATACCCGTTTACGGGAGGACATCACCCAAGCCCTGAACCTAGAGTCAGGCAGCGGGCCAGACTCATCGAGCAACACTCCGGAATCTGAACTTCCAAGATTGGAAACTCCTCGGCCCCTGGGTCTCAGATCGGGTAGGGGTTCGGACTCAAATCCATCCACCCGCCCAGACATAAATGATCTTTCCCACATCAGGCAAGAGCCCCATGAAACAGTACATCACTATTGGGCCAGATTCCTCCTTGTGATGAACAAGGTTAAGAACTGTCGCGAGGAAGACGCAGTCTTATTCTTCTGCAATAATTGCACGGACAAGGGAATCCTTAACGCCTTAAGTCACCATGAAATATCATGCTTTGCTGACTTGGCGTCCATAGTACGAAAGTACTGTGCGATGGAAAGCGCCTGGAAAACCGAAACAAAATTTTGGGATAATCCGGCTCAGAATACACACCCAGTCCGAAATAAAAGGGTGGACTATCATAAGACACCCGAGTTAGTTACAAAGAAACAAAAACCCTCTACAGGGCATGGAACCGTATTGGAGGGATGGCTTAACAGACCCTGCAAAATTCATAGTACAGTGGATACCATATCAACACACAGCCTTAGAGCATGTTGGATACTCCGGCAGGTGGCCAAAAGTGGTGAGGATCTTCTCATCCCAAATGCCACAGAGCACCCTCCCGTGGATAAAAATACGGTATTAACAGTCTTTGAAACCTTCGCATCAAATAATATGCGCAAGCGAACACTCCGCAGCCTCGCCGAAATCTGCCACGTGGCAGCAATGAATCCATGGAGTGACACGGCTATTACCTTCAATGCCAGTGACGAACCTAAATTCCGAACAGCCCGAGCACCAGCTGCACTGGTCCTCAGTCCAATCGTGGACGGCTTTCGACTCACCAAAGTACTCATGGACGGCGGCAGTGGATTAAATCTCATCTATGAAGAAACTCTTCAAAAAATGGAAATAGACTGGAGCCGCATTGAGCAAAGCAGCACAACCTTCAGAGGAATCATCCCCAGTCGGGAAGCACGTTGTGCTGGGAAAATCACACTAGATGTGGTATTCGGCACGCCGGATAACTATAGGTCCGAAGAAATTACATTCCAAGTGGCCCCGTTCAGTAGTGGATACCACGCCCTTTTAGACGGGAGGCGTTCACGATCTTCCAAGCCATACCCCATTATGGGTACATGAAGCTCAAAATTCCCAGGCCCAACGGAATCATCACTCTCGCTAGTGATCCGGACACAACACTCCGCGCCGAAAACAAAACAGCCGCGTTAGCCCTCGAGGCATTATTCGAAGCCCTTTCGACCGAGGAATTAACTGCGCTACGCTCCATAGTGGACAGGGACGACGCGATACTTGACAAGAGATCCAAGTCCACCTCTTTTAAACCAGCGAATGAAATAGTCAAATTCCAAGTCCACCCAACAGACCCTACAAAAACAGCCTCCATCGGGGCACAGTTAAACCCCGCTGTGGACGCCGCACTATGAGAGTTCCTGTGTGAGAATTGGGACATATTCGCCTGGCACCCCTCAGACATGCCAGGAATCCCACGCAGGCTGGCCGAGCATAGCCTGAATATCCTAAAGGGATTCAAGCCGGTCAAGCAGGCTCTTTGGCGTTTCTCTGAACCTAAGAGACAAGCTATGGGAGAGGAACTAGCCAAGTTATTGGAGGCCAGATTCATTAGAGAAATAAAACACCCGGACTGGCTAGCAAACCTGGTGATGGTACCAAAGAAGGACAAATCCTGGCGCCTATGCGTAGATTTCAAGGACCTCAACAAGGCTTGCCCAAAGGATCCCTTCCCCCTCCCCCGCATTGATCAAATTATCGACGCCACTGCAGGACACGAGTCATTGTGTTTCCTCGATGCATACTCCGGCTACCACCAAATCGAGATGGCGGAGTTCGACCAAGCCGCAACGGCATTTATCACACCATACGGCCCCTTCTGTTTCAACACAATGCCTTTTGGGATCAAAAACACCAGTGCAACATATCAACGCATGATTCAGACATGTCTGGAGAAACAGATCGGCAAAGCAGTAGAGGCACACGTAGATGATGTGGTCGTCAAAACTAAACACGTCGACTCTCTAATAGACGACTTGAGGCTCACATTCGACAACCTCCGAACATACGACATCAAGCTCAATCCGGAAAAATGCGTTTTCGGCGTACCAGCCGAAAAGCTCCTAGGCTTCATTGTCTCCAGTAGAGGAATTGAAGCTAATCCGGCCAAAATCCGAGCTTTGTCACAGTTGGCTACCCCAACAGACATCAAACAAATCCAGAAATTAACTAGATGTGTGGCGGCTCTAAGCCGCTTTATCTCCCGCTTAGGAGAAAAGGCATTACCCCTTTATCGCCTCCTTCGGTGCACCGAACACTTCGAGTGGACGGACACGGCCACAGCCAGATTGGAAGAAATAAAGGCCATACTGGCAACCAACCCAATCTTGGCTGTGCCAAACATTGGCGAGCCAATGCTGTTATACATTGCGGCAACTCATCAGGTTGTAAGCGCAGTGCTCGTCGTCGAACGAGAAGCGGACAGACATAAATTCCCTCTTTAAAAGCCGGTATATTATCCACTCCATGAAAATCACGGTACCCACATTATCAAAAGATAGCCTATGCAGTATTCATAGCATCCCGGAAGTTGCGACACTACTTTCAAGAGTGTTCGATTACAGTAGCCTCGGAAGTGCCACTTAATGATATTATAAACAACCGCGACACCACGGGCCGGATTGCTAAATGGGCCATTGAGCTCCTCCCGTTCGACATAACATATAAACCACGGCAAGCCATTAAATCGCAAGTACTGGCCGACTTTGTCGCCGAATGGACGGAAGCCGAACTCCCTAAAGAGTACAGCGCATATTCCAATTGGATCATGTACTTAGACGGCCCCAAAATGCTGGCTGGTCTGGGGGCCGACGTCGTCCTGACGTTCCCAACCGGAAATACAGTTCAATATGTATTGCAGATACTATATACAAACTCCAACAACGCAGCCGAATACGAAGCCCTGCTACATGGTCTTCGGATGGCAGTTTCCATGGGCATTCAACGCCTAGAGGTGTGTGGGGGTTTGAACCTTGCAATATCCCAAATAAATGGAGACTTTGATGCCAAGGATCCAAAGATGGCGGCCTATCGAAACGCCGTCCTAAAGATGTCAGCTCGGTTCGAGGGGCTCGAATTTCACCATGTGGCTCGCGAAAACAATCAGGCGGCGGATATCCTCGCCCAAAAAGCGATGCGGTCCCCCCCAACATCTTTTTAGAGAGGTCATTTAAGCCATCCGTGGTATGGGAAGGGGACACTGGTAACAATAGTCCGGACCCGGCCACAATGCCTGATACCGAACACTCTGACATAATCGGAGGCTCTGCCACCAAAATAACACCTTCAGCCCACGTCATAATGGCCATCATTGCCCCGTGGACAGAACCATTCTTGGCCTACCTAACTAGGCAGGAACTTCCCGAGGACCAAAATGAGGCACGCTGCATAGTGCGGCGATCTAAAGCCTACAGGGTCCACGAGGGAGAGATGTATAAAAAAGCACTACCGGAGTCCTTCAAAGGTGCATCTCCAAAGAGGAAGGGCAGAAGCTTTTGGTAGAAATTCACGCCGGACTCGGCGGCCACCACGCCGCAGCCCGGGCCCTTGTAAGCAAGGCCTTCCATATAGATTTTTATTGGCCGACGGCCCGGGCAGACGCACAGGACTTGGTCCAGCGCTGCGCCGGTTGCCAGGTTTTTGCAAACCAAAGCCATATGCCACCCACCGCCCTCCAAACAATCCCCATTACCTGGCCTTTCGCGGTCTGGGGGCTTGACATGGTTGGACCCCTTAAAGGGGAAACCCATAAGAAAAAAATACTTACTGGTCATGGTGGATAAATTCACCAAATGGATAGAAGCCAAACCTGTTAAAACGGCCAAATCCGGACCGGTGATAGACTTTATATCCGGGGTTGTACACCGTTATGGCGTCCCCCACAGCATCATCACTAACAATGGCACGAACTTCACGGTCGACGAGGTAAAACTCTGGTGCAGCAACATGGGCATCAAGCTCGATTATGCTTTCGTCTATCACCCACAAACCAACGGCCAAGTCGAGTGAGCAAATGGTCTTATCATGAGCGGCATTAAACCCAGATTAGTGCGGTCCTTAAAGGAGTCTAACACGCACTGGTAGAGGAGCTCGACTCCGTACTCTGGGGGGCTGCGGACCACGCCGAATCGTACTACCGGATATACACCCTTCTTTATGGTGTACGGCGCAGAGGCAGTTCTACCCTGCGAGATAATTCATGACTCACCTCGAGTGCGCATGTACGAAGAAAGAGAAGCCGAGCTCGATCGGCAGGATAGTGTGGACACCCTGGAGGAGGAGCGCGGCGTGGCAAAAGCCCGTTCCACATTCTATCAGCAACAAGCTTGCAGATACCAAAGCAGAGAAGTATGGGCCAAAACTTATAACGTTGGCGAGTTAGTTCTACGCCTGCCGGAGAAGAAAAAGACCAAGCTCGAGCCCAACTGGGAAGGTCCATTCATTATTGACCAGGTTCTGACCGGTGGAGCGTACCGTCTGCGGGATGCATCGAATAATCAACTTGAGCCGAACCCATGGAACGCAGCCAGGCTCCGAAGATTCTACGCCTAGCACCGGACTCTATGTTCGTCTCCTTCCTCTGTCCATTTTTTCGCATATACATTATCTGTCTTTTTTCTCTTTCTTTCTTTTTATTCTTCCTCAAGGCCTTCAAGGGCCAACTTGTGCCTCGCTTGCACACTATAGACGCGCTAACCGCGCTCATTATATACCTGGGGGCTTCTTACACAGAAGCTTAATTATCTATCTGGGCTTCATTCCCCGCACATGTGTTACTCTTCCACATGTACCTTTTCTTCGCCATTATATGCATCGATATGACTTAAGTTTTGGCCAAGCTGGGTTGCCTGGCTCTTGTATTTATGCCCTACGTTCCCGTTAATTCGGCTAGGGCATAAGGGGAGCACCTCTGCGATTGTTACTGCCGGGTCAGCCGGATGTGTACCTCATACTGGGTGAAGTCGAAAGCTAGCGTTCTTAAGGGAATATTCGGTCGGCGAACAAAATATGATTTTTATTTATTTCCCATATATGCCCCTAGAGGTTTTTGCCTGCATCTCCTATCGTAGTCTGGACATGCACTTTAGGGCATGCGTACCCAGGGAAAGGAACCCCTAACGAAACTATTCTCCCTGGAAGATGTTTCTTACTACCCATGTAATATAACATAACTAGTTGGGTACTTGTCTGTTCAAGCACTAATGACCCCTACGCCTGGTCTCCATGCATACCCCGGTTCTTATATAACTGAGCGGGTATTCGGACACACTCCGGACTATCGGGTCCCGAGGTTGAAGCGAAAAGGTCTGCCATGACAAATGATTTACAATCTGGCTAGAAGGCATTATACATGTCACTTCAATTACATAGTCATGTAGACTGACTAAATTCCTCTTCTATACCATCCAACAGGCGGTCTAGCCTACAATCCTGTTGGAAATACTTTGCGGCTAATTCTACTTGCCCATAGACTAAGCTAACGGGGATCTCTTTCCCATCGGGCCCCTAAGGTCCGACCTTGGCCATGTGGTTTGGGTCAGCCTTGGTATACCGCGTCTTCACCATGGCCCAGGCCTCCCTGGCACCTTGACGGCAGGCCGATATCTTCCATAATTGAAAGCACCGCCGCGCTCCCTTGAGCTTCTCCGCAAGCTCTCCAATGCCTTCTGGCAGGGGGACTGATGGCCACAAGGCCTGGGCAACACCTTGCATCACCTGTCGAACTTGTTCGTGCAGTTGTGAGAGCTCGGATAGAAGATCACCTGTAGACCCGGGCATCTCCTCCGCGGGACGACCAGTCAGCATACCTGTTGGGGATCGTAGCAGAAATTTAAAATTTTCTATGCATCACCAAGATCAATCTACGGAGTCATCTAGCAACGAGAGGGAGAGGAGTGCATCTACATACCCTTGTAGATCGCAAGCGGAAGCGTTCAAGAGAACGGGGATGATGGAGTCGTACTCGTCGTGATCCAAATCACTGAAGATCCTAGCGCCGAACGGACGGCACCTCCGCGTTCAACACACGTACGGAGTGATGACGTCTCCCGCGCCTTGATCTAGCAAGGAGGAGGGAGAGGTTGAGGAAGAGGGCTCCAACAGCAGCACGATGGCGTGGTGGTGGTGAAGCAGCAGTACTCCGGCAGGGCTTCGCCAAGCTCTTACGGAGGAGGAGAGGTGTTGGGGAGGGGAGGGGCTGTGCCTTGGATGGTGTGTGCATCCCTCCCCTTGCCCCTCTATATATAGGGGAAGGAGGAAGGGGGCTGACCCCCTCTAGATGAGATCTAGAGGGGGGCGGCGGCCAAGGGGAGGGGGCTTGCCCCCCAAGCAAGGGGGGCGCCCCCCTTAGGGTTTCCCCCCCCCTAACCCTAGGCGCATGGGCCCAAAGGGGGGATGCGCCCAGCCCATGTAGGGCTGGTTCCCTTTCCTCTATAGCCCATTAGGCCCTCCGAGGGAGGTGGCCCCTCCCAGTGGACCCCCGGAACCCCTCCGATGGCCCCGGTACAATACCGATATGCCCCTGAACCTTTCCGGTGGTCGTATGACAACTTCCTACATATAAATCTTCACCTCCGGACCATTCCGGAACTCCTCGTGACGTCCGGGATCTCATCTGGGACTCCGAACAACATTCGGTAATCACATACAAGTCTTCCTAATAACCCTAGCGTCATCGAACCTTAAGTGTGTAGACCCTACGAGTTCGGGAACCATGCAGACATGACTGAGACAACTCTCCGGCCAATAACCAACAGCGGGATCTGGATACCCATGTTGACTCCCACATGTTCCACGATGATCTCATTGGATGAACCACGATGTCGAGGATTCAAGCAATCCCGTATACAATTCCCTTTGTCAATCGGTACGTTACTTGCCCGAGATTCGATCGTCGGTATCCCAATACCTCGTTGAATCTCGTTACCGGCAAGTCACTTTACTCGTTCCGTAATGCATGATCCCATGACCAACTACTTAGTCACACTGAGCTCATTATGGTGATGCATTATCGAGTGGGCCCAGAGATACCTCTCCGTCATACGGAGTGACAAATCCCAGTCTCGATTCATGCCAACCCAACAGACACTTTCGGAGATACCTGTAGTGCACCTTTATAGCCACCCAGTTACGTTGTGACGTTTGGTACACCCAAAGCACTCCTACGGTATCTGGGAGTTGCACAATCTCATGGTATAAGGAAATGATACTTGACATTCAGAAAAGCTCTAGCAGACGAACTACACGATCTTGTGCTATGCTTAGGATTGGGTCTTGTCCATCACATCATTCTCCTAATGATGTGATCCCATTATCAATGACATCCAATGTCCATGGTCAGGAAAACATAACCATCTATTGATCAACGAGCTAGTCAACTAGAGGCTCACTAGGGACATGTTGTGGTCTATGTATTCACACATGTATTACGATTTCCGAATAACACAAATAGCATGAACAATAGAAAATTATCATGAACAAGGTAATATAATAATAACCATTTTATTATTGCCTCTAGGGCATATTTCCAACAGTCTCCCACTTGCACTAGAGTCAATAATCTAGTTACATTGTGATGAATCGAACACCCATAGAGTTCTGGTGTTGATCATGTTTTGCTCGAGGGAGAGGTTTAGTCAATGGATCTGCGACATTCAGGTCCGTATGCACTTTACAAATATCTATGTCTCCATTTTGAACATTTTCATGAATGGAGTTGAAGCGACGCTTGATATGCCTGGTCTTTCTGTGAAACCTGGGCTCCTTGGCAAGGGCAATAGCTCCAGGGTTGTCACAGAAGAGAGTCATCGGGCCCGACGCATTGGGAACAACTCCTAGGTCGGTAATGAACTCCTTCACCCAGATTGCTTCTTGTGCTGCCTCCGAGGCTGCCATGTACTCCGCTTCACATGTAGATCCCACCACGACGCTTTGCTTGCAACTGCACCAGCTGACTGCCCCACCATTCAAAATATACACGTATTCGGTTTGTGACTTGGAGTCATCTAGATCTGTGTCGAAGCTAGCATCGACGTAACCCTTTACGATGAGCTCTTCATCACCTCCATAAACGAGAAACATATCCTTAGTCCTTTTCAGGTACTTCAGGATATTCTTGACCGTTGTCCAGTGTTCCATGTCGGGATTACTTTGGTACCTTCCTACCAAACTTACGGCAAGGTTTACATCAGGTCTGGTACACAACATGGCATACATAATAGAACCTATGGCCGAGGCATAGGGGACGACATTCATCTTTTCTCTATCTTCTGCCGTGGTCGGGCATTGAGCCATGCTCAATCTCATACCTTGCAACACAGGCAAGAACCCCTTTTTGACTGATCCATATTGAACTTCTTCAATATCTTGTCAAGGTACGTACTCTGTAAAAGACAAATGAGGCGTCTCGATCTATCTCTATAGATCTTGATGCCTAATATATAAGCAGCTTTTCCAAGATCCTTCATGGAAAAACACTTGTTCAAGTAGGCCTTTATGCTTTCCAAGAATTCTATATCATTTCCCATCAATAGTATGTCATCCACATATAATATGAGAAATGCTACAGAACTCCCACTCATTTTCTTATAAACACAGGCTTCTCCATAAGTCTGCGTAAACCCAAACGCTTTGATCATCTCATCAAATCGAATGTTCCAACTCCGAGATGCTTGCACCAGCCCATAGATTGAGCGTTGGAGCTTGCACGCCTTGTCAGCATTCTTAGGATCGACAAAACCTTCCGGCTGCATCATATACAATTCTTCCTTAAGGAAACCATTAAGGAATGTCGTTTTGACGTCCATTTGCCATATCTCATAATCATAGAATGCGGCAATTGCTAACATGATTCGGACGGACTTCAGCTTCGCTACGGGTGAGAAAGTCTCATCGTAGTCAACCTCTTGAACTTGTCGATGACCCTTAGCGACAAGTCGAGCCTTATAGATGGTCACATTACCATCCGCGCCTGTCTTCTTCTTAAAGATCCATTTATTTTCTATGGCTCGCCGATCATCGGGCAAGTCAGTCAAAGTCCATACTTCGTTTTCATACATGGATCCTATCTCAGATTTCATGGCTTCTAGCCATTTGTCGGAATCTGGGCCCGCCATTGCTTCTTCATAGTTCGAAGGTTCACCATTGTCCAACAACATGATTTCCAGGACAGGGTTGCTGTACCACTCTGGTGCGGAACGTGTCCTTGTGGACCTACGAAGTTCAGTAGCAACTTGATCTGAAGTTTCATGATCATTATCATTAACTTCCTCTCTAGTCGGTGCAGGCACCTCAGGAACATTTTCCTGAGCTGCGCCACTTTCCGGTTCAAGAGGCAATACTTCATCAAGTTCTACTTTCCTCCCACTTACTTATTTCGAGAGAAACTCTTTCTCTAGAAAGGATCCATTCTTGGCAACGAAGATCTTGCCTTCGGATCTGAGGTAGAAGGTATACCCAATAGTTTCTTTAGGGTATCCTATGAAGACGCATTTTTCCAATTTGGGTTTGAGCTTTTCAGGTTGAAGTTTCTTCACATAAGCATCGCATCCCCAAACTTTTAGAAACGAGAGCTTAGGTTTCTTCCCAAACCATAATTCATACGGTGTCGTCTCAACGGATTTCGACGGAGCCCTATTTAAAGTGAATGCGGCAGTCTCTAAAGCATAGCCCCAAAATGACAGCGGTAGATCGGTAAGAGACATCATAGATCGCACCATATCCAAAAGAGTGCGATTACGACATTTGGACACACCATTACGTTGAGGTGTTCCAGGCGGCGTGAGTTGTGAAACTATTCCACATTTCCTTAAGTGTGTGCCAAATTCGTGACTCAAATATTCTCCCCCACGATCTGATCGCAAGAACTTGATTTTCCTGTCACGTTGATTCTCAACCTCACTCTGAAATTCCTTGAACTTTTCAAAGGTCTCAGACTTGTGTTTCATTAAGTAGACATACCCATATATACTGAAGTCATCAGTGAGGGTGAGAACATAACGATAGCCACCGCGAGCCTCAACACTCATTGGACCGCACACATCAGTATGTATGATTGCCAATAAGTTGGTTGCTCGCTCCATTGTTCCGGAGAACGGAGTCTTGGTCATTTTGCCCATGAGGCATGGTTCGCACGTGTCAAATGATTCATAATCAAGAGACTCCAAAAGTCCATCTGCATGGAGTTTCTTCATGCGGTTGACACCAATGTGATCAAGGCGGCAGTGCCACAAGTATGTGGGACTATCATTATCAACCTTACATCTTTTGGTATTCACACTATGAATATGTGTAACATCACGTTCGAGATTAAATCAGAATAAACCATTGACCAGCGGAGCATGACCATAAAACATATCTCTCATATAAATAGAACAACCATTATTCTCGGATTTAAATGAGTAGCCATCTCGTATTAAACGAGATCCTAATACAATGTTCATGCTCAAAGCTGGCACTAAATAACAATTATTGAGGTTTAAAACTAATCCCATAGGTAAATGTAGAGGTAGCGTGCCGACGGCGATCATATCGACCTTGGAACCATTCCCGACGCGCATCGTCACCTCGTCCTTCGCCAGTCTCCGCTTATTCCGCAGCTCCTGTTTTGAGTTACAAATATGAGCAACGGCACCGGTATCAAATACCCAGGAGCTACTATGAGTACTGGTAAGGTACACATCAATAACATGTATATCACATATACCTTTCATGTTGCCGGCCTTCTTGTTCGCTAAGTACTTGGGGCAGTTCCGCTTCCAGTGACCACTTCCTTTGCAATAAAAACACTCAGTCTTGGGCTTGGGTCCATTCTTTGGCTTCTTCCTGGCAGCATGCTTACCAGGCGCGGCAACTCCCTTGCCGTCCTTCTTGAAGTTCTTTTTACCCTTGCCTTTCTTGAACTTAGTGGTTTTATTCATCATCAACACTTGATGTTCCTTTTTGATTTCCACCTCCGCTGATTTCAGCATTGAATATACCTCAGGAATGGTCTTTTCCATCCCCTGCATATTGAAGTTCATCACAAAGCTTTTGTAGCTAGGTGGGAGCGACTGAAGGATTCTGTCAACGACCGCATCATCCGGGAGATTAACTCCCAGCTGAGACAAGCGGTTGTGCAACCCAGACATTTTGAGTATGTGCTCGCTGACAGAACTGTTCTCCTCCATCTTACAACTATAGAACTTGTCGGAGACTTCATATCTCTCGACCCGGGCATGAGCTTGGAAAACCATTTTCAGCTCTTGGAACATCTCATATGCTCCGTGTTCCTCAAAACGCTTCTGGAGCCCCTGTTCTAAGTTGTAAAGCATGCCGCACTGAACCAGGGAGTAATCATCAGCACGAGACTGCCAAGCATTCATAACGTCTTGGTTTACTGGGGATGGTGCTTCACCTAGCGGTGCTTCAAGGACATATGCTTTCTTGGTAGCTATGAGGATGATCCTCAAGTTCCGGACCCAGTCCGTATAGTTGCTACCATCGTCTTTCAGCTTGGTTTTCTCTAGGAACGCGTTGAAGTTGAGGACAACATTAGCGTGGGCCATTTGATCTACAAGACATATTGTAAAGATTTTAGACTAAGTTTATGATAATTAAGTTCATCTAATCAAATTATTTAATGAACTCCCACTCAGATAGATATCCCTCTAGTCATCTAAGTGATACATGATCCGATTCAACTAGGCCGTGTCCGACCATCACGTGAGACGGACTAGTCATCATCGGTGAACATCTTCATGTTGATCGCATCTTCTATACGACTCATGTTCGACCTTTCGGTCTTCCGTGTTCCGAGGCCATGTCTGTACATGCTAGGCTCATCAAGTCAACCTAAGTGTTTTGCGTGTGTAAATCTGGCTTACACCTATTGTATGCGAATGTTAGAACCTATCACACCCGATCATCACGTGGTGCTTCGGAACAACGGACCTTAGCAACAGTGCACAGTTAGGGGGAACACTTTCTTGAAATTATTGCGAGGGATCATCTTATTTATGCTACCGTCGTTCTAAGCAACTAAGATGTAAAACATGATAAACATCACATGCAATCAAATAGTGACATGATATGGCCAATATCATTTTGCTCCTTTTGATCTCCATCTTCGTGGCGCCATGATCATCATCGTCACCGGCATGACACCATGATCTCCATCATCATGATCTCCATCATCGTGTCTTCATGAAGTTGTCTCGTCAACTATTACTTCTACTACTATGGCTAACGGTTAGCGATAAAGTAAAGTAATTACATGACGTATAAGTTGACACGCAGGTCATAAATAAATTAAGACAACTCCTATGGCTCCTGCCGGTTGTCATACTCATCGACATGCAAGTCGTGATTCCTATTACAAGAACATGATCAATCTCATACATCACATATATCATTCATCACATCCTTTTGGCCATATCACATCACACGGCATATGCTGCAAAAACAAGTTAGACGTCCTCTAATTGTTGTTGCAAGTTTTTACGTGGCTGCTATAGGTTTCTAGCAAGAACGTTTCTTACCTACACCAAAACCACAATGTGATATGCCAATTTCTATTTACCATTCATAAGGACCCTTTTCATCGAATCCGATCCGACTAAAGTGGGAGAGACAGACACCCGCTAGCCACCTTATGCAACTAGTGCATGTCAGTCGGTGGAACCGGTCTCACGTAAGCGTACGTGTAAGGTCGGTCTGGGCCGCTTCATCCCACAATGATGCCGAATCAAGATAAGACTAGTAACGGCAAGTAAATTGACAAAACCGACGCCCACAACAACTTGTGTTCTAGTCGTGCATAGAAACTACGCATAGACCTAGCTCATGATGTCACTGTTGGGGATCGTAGCAGAAATTTAAAATTTTCTACGCATCACCAAGATCAATTTACGGAGTCATCTAGCAACGAGAGGGAGAGGAGTGCATCTACATACCCTTGTAGATCGCGAGCAGAAGCGTTCAAGAGAACGGGGATGATGGAGTCGTACTCGTCGTGATCCAAATCACCAAAGATCCTAGCGCCGAACGGACGGCACCTCCGCGTTCAACACACGTACGGAGCAATGACGTCTCCCGCGCCTTGATCCAGCAAGGAGGAGGGAGAGGTTGAGGAAGAGGGCTCCAACAGAAGCACGATGGCGTGGTGGTGGTGAAGCAGCGGTACTCCGACAGGGCTTCGCCAAGCTCTTACGGAGGAGGAGAGGTGTTGGGGAGGGGAGGGGCTGCGCCTTGGATGGTGCGTGCAGCCCTCCCCTTGCCCCTCTATATATAGGGGAAGGAGGAAGGGGTCCGGCCCCCTCTAGATGAGATCTAGAGGGGGGGTGGCGGCCAAGGGGAGGGGGCTTGCCCCCCAAGAAAGGGGGGCGCCCCTTAGGGTTCCCCCCCCCCAACGCTAGGCGCATGGGCCCAAGGGGGGATGCGCCCAGCCCATATAGGGATGGTTCCCTTTCCTCTACAACCCATTAGGCCCTCCGAGAGAGGTGGCCCCTCCCGGTGGGCCCCCGGAACCCCTCCGGTGGCCCCAGTACAATACTGATATGCCCCCGAACCTTTTCGGTGATCGTATGACAACTTCCTACATATAAATCTTCACCTCTGGACCATTCCAGAACTCCTTGTGACGTCCGGGATCTCATCCGGGACTCCTAACAACATTCGGTAATCACATACAAGTCTTCCTAATAACCCTAGCGTCATCGACCCTTAAGTGTGAAGACCCTACGGGTTCGGGAACCATGCAGACATGACCAAGACAACTCTCCGGCCAATAACCAACAACGGGATCTGGATATCCATGTTGACTCCCACATGTTCCACGATGATCTCATCGGATGAACCACGATGTCGAGGATTCAAGCAATCCCGTATACAATTCCCTTTGTCAATCGGTACGTTACTTGCCCGAGATTCGATCGTCGGTATCCCAATACCTCATTCAATCTCGTTACCGGCAAGTCACTTTACTCGTTCCGTAATGCATGATCACGTGACCAACTACTTAGTCACATTGATCTCATTATGATGATGCATTACCGAGTGGGCCCAGAGATACCTCTCTGTCATACGGAGTGACAAATCCCAGTCTCGATTCATGCCAACCCAACAGACACTTTCGGAGATACCTGTAGTGCACCTTTATAGCCACCCAGTTACGTTGTGACGTTTGGTACACCCAAAGCACTCCTACGGTATCCGGGAGTTGCACAATCTCATGGTCTAAGGAAATGATACGTGACACTCAGAAAAGCTCTAGCAAACAAACTACACGATCTTGTGCTATGCTTAGGATTGGGTCTTGTCCATCACATCATTCTCCTAATGATGTGATCCCGTTATCAATGACATCCAATGTCCATGGTCAGTAAATCGTAACCATCTATTGATCAACGAGCTAGTCAACTAGAGGCTCACTAGGGACATGTTGTGGTCTATGTATTCACACATGTATTACGATTTCCGGATAACACAATTATAGCATGAACAATAGAAAATTATCATGAACATGGAAATATAATAATAACCATTTTATTATTGCCTCTAGGGCATATTTCCAACAATACCTGCAGACGTAACTCTGTTAGCCGGCTTCTCCGCCGGCCCTTTTTAAGGGTTCGTTCAAGCACTTACTGAAAATGCCGTGTCGAAGCCGCTTATTCTCCTTCTCGGAGTCCGCAAGCTGGGCTCGAACATCTTTCAGTTCCACGCTCAGCTTGGTATTGGCGTCTTGGAGATTGTTTTTCTCCTGCCTGACCTCAGTCAGCACGCGTTCGCTAGCCTTTAACTGTCGTACGACATGCTGGTCTTCCGGATTCTCTCCGGATTCATCTACAATATCTATTGTTAGATCTGCAGCCACACCGCACGCTATATGGTACCTATCATTCTTTGAAACAAATGTTACCTGCTGGGAACTTTTTAGGTTCCTTCAATGCGGCAACAGTGGCCCGAAGTTGGGTCTTGCATTCCTCCAGCTCCTGTGACAGTCGAGCATTCTTCTCTGTAAGAACCTACACAATAGATGATCCTTAAATCAGTTCTGCTAACTGTTTCAAGTCTCAGGGGCTACTGATATATATAATCGTCAAATTTGCTTACCCGTACATCCCTTACATACTGGTCCGTGGCTCTGGCTAGACCATTTTGAGCAGCACGGAGGTACGTGTCTCCAGAATTGAAGGCATCAAATGCCTCTGGGGAAAAGCAAGCGTCACGGAGTATGGCTCGGCGACGCCTATGATTCATGGCGCTCTCCACTTCTGAATTTGTAGCAGATAGTCTATCCGCATCCTCTGTAGGAGGAGTATTCGGCGTCCCCCCATGTCGGCTTCCGTCTCTATGTCCGGTCCTGGAGCCTGACTGGTGGAAGCATGATCGGCAGCCTCACCAGACACATTCCGGCGAGCGTTTTTTCTGTTAAATAAACATGGACGTCATTACGTTTTGAGAAAGACGACAACCACGGAGCAGGGTTTTGTCATACCGCTGCGCCGGCGTCTCCTTCCCGACCGCCTTCCTTTTTGGCCTGCCCGGCCTTGGTGCCTCTTGTTGGCGAGTTGCTGCGGGTTCGGCACGGCGTCCCGAAGGCCTTCCCTGTAAAACACCATATGTATATGGTAGGTGAAGTGTCTAAAAGGGGATCCTAGTTTTTGGAGTTGGGATTTTTGGTTTTTCTTACGTGCGACGCAGGAAGCAGTCCGGGATAGTCGGCCGTAATGGCCACCATGGCGTCATCACAGCTTAATTGATAGAACTGCCGGTCTATCAGCTCCACGAATATGTTCGGATCTTCTTCGAGTCCAGGACCAAGGGCCCGGTCACGGTCCTCTGGTTGTGGGGATGGGTTGTTGACCTCCCTTATGGCTTTTCGCAGTTCCTGTCGCACAATGGCAAGGTGAATACCTACGACAAAGAATGCGGGAAGAATGGGAGTAGGGAGATATAACTCACCCAGCTTGGAGGGTTGTACATAGAGAATCCATCCTGTGGCTTGATGCGGACGAACTCCTCTTCCTCTCCCTTGAACAAATCGGACAAATTTTTTGCTAAAGCGGCAGCATTGTCCGGACCCTTACGCCCGCAACGAGTGGCATCGTCTTCCCCGTTAAAACACCATAGGGGGTGCCCTCGATATTGAAGTGGCTGCACTCCCCGCATTATGCATATTGACATAACCTCGATTACTGTCAATCCTGATTGAGCCGGCGCTTTAATCCGGTTCATCAGGTAAAGGACTTCTTCGTTGTCTTCCTCCTGGGGGCTCCGTGGGCGCCAACTTCGGCGTTTCTTCAGAGGAGCATTGTTGAACTTAGGAAGACCCCGCCGAACAGGGTCCGGAAGGGGGACGTCCTCCATATAAAACCATTCCGAAGGCCAGTCTTCGGACGTCTTCTTCGGAGTACCGGACAGGTATCCGGTTTCGGCGATGCGCCATATTTCGGCTCCGCCCACTTGATAAAGTGACCCCTTCTGTGTGTGGGGGACGAGGCAAAATAACCTTTTCCACAGCTCGAAATGAGCCTCGCAGCCCAGGAATAACTCGCAAAGGGCAACATAGCCGGCGATGTGTAATATGGAAGCATGGGTGAAATTATGCAGTTGGAGGCCGTAAAACTCCAGGAGCCCGCGGAGGAACGGATGAATTGGAAATTCGAGTCCCCTTAATAAATAAGGAACAAGGCATACCCGCTCCCCCGTAGAGGGGCTGGGGAAGCTCTCCGCTTGCTCCCCGCCATTGTAGGTGGCGAGCCCGGCTCGTACGGGAACCATATACACTGGAGGGAGAAATCCCTTAGTCTGCAGTTCGACTAATCGACTGTGTGGGACTGAACACCTCTCCCAATCACCGGGCTTAGGGCTACGGGGGCGGGAGGAGGAGCTGCGGAGGTCGGCCATGTTGGAGTGGATTTTTCCGAAGCGCACTCCGATGGATTCTCGCTGGGGGAGGATGATATGGATTAGATCTAAGAATCCCCATCCCTTTAATAGACAATTTATTTATCTGGCTAGGGGGGCGAATGTAAAAATGCCCTGGCGCCTCGTATTCATTCGACGCGTGGGAGATAGCCCTTATGGGGCACAGAAGCCATGAGGTCCAACATTTATGGGGCCGGACGATGCTTAACAAAAGTTCGAAATTTGGAGAAGAACCCGCCTTGCAATGCCAAAGACAACACTGCGCGCCAGACTCATCGTCATTGAAGTCTGATTCGGGGGCTACTGAGGGAGTCCTGGATTAGGGGGTATCCGGACAGCCGGATTATATCCTTTGGCCGGACTGATGGACTATGAAGATACGAGATTGAAGACTTCGTCCTGTGTCCGGATGGGACTCTACTTGGCGTGGAAGGCAAGCTAGGCAATACGGATATGTATATCTCCTCCTTTGTAACCGACCTTGTGTAACCCTAGCCCCCTCCGGTGTCTATATAAACTGGAGGGTTTTAGTCCGTAGGACAATAGACAAGCATACCATAGGCTAGCTTCTAGGGTTTAGCCTCTCCGATCTCGTGGTAGATCAACTCTTGTACTACCCATATTATCAAGAATAGTCAAGCAGGACATAGGGTTTTACCTCCATCAAGAGGGCCCGAACCTGGGTAAAACATCGTGTCCCCTGCCTCCTGTTACCATCTGCCTTAGACACACAGTTCGGGACCCCCTACCCGAGATCCGCCGGTTTTGACACCGACACCCACCATATACCTTCCTCAAAACAGCCACCATACCTACCTATCATGGCATTTCCATAGCCATTCTGAGATATATTGCCGTGCAACTTTCCACCGTTCCGTTTACTATGACACGCTCCATCATTGTCATATTGCTTCGCATGATCATGTAGTTGACATTTTAGTTGTGGCAAAGCCACCGTTCATAATTCTTTCATATAATTCACTCATGCATCATTGCTATCCCGGTATACCGCCGGAGGCATTCATATAGAGTCATACTTTGTTCTGGTATCGAGTTGTAATCATTGAGTTGTAAATAAATAGAAGTGTGATGATCATCATTCATAGAGTATTGTCCCAATAAAAAAAGCGAAAAGGCCAAATTAAAAAAAAGGGAAGGCCCAAGAAAAAAAGGGATAAATAAATAAAAAGGGGCAATACTACTATCCTTTTTTCCACACTTGTGCTTCAAAGTAGCACCATGATCTTCATGATAGAGAGTATCTTATGCTATCACTTTCATACACTAGTGAGAATTTTTCATTATAGAACTTGGCTTGTATATTCCAACGATGGGCTTCCTCAAAATGCCCTAGGTCTTCGTGAGCAAGCAAGTTGGATGCACACCCACTTAGTTCTTTTTGTTCAGCTTTCATATACTTATAGCTCTGGTGCATCCGTTGCATGGCAATCCCTACTCACTCACATTGATATCTATTAATGGGCATCTCCATAGCCCGTTGATACGCCTAGTTGATGTGAGACTATCTTCTCCCTTTTTTTTTCTCCACAACCACCATTCTATTCCACATATAGTGCTATGTCCATGGCTCACGCTCATGTATTGCGTGAAGATTGAAAAAGTTTGAGAACACCAAAAGTATGAAACAATTGCTTGGCTTGTCATCGGGGTTGTGCATGATTTAAATACTTTGTGTGGTGAAGATGGAGCATAGCCAGACTATATGATTTTGTAAGGATAACTTTCTTTGGCCATGTTATTTTGAAGAGACATAATTGCTTAGTTAGTATGCTCGAAGTATTATTATTTCCATGTCAATATTGAACTTTTGTCTTGAATCTTTCGAATCTGAATATTCATACCACAATTAAGAGAATTACATTGAAATTATGCCAAGTAGCATTCCACATCAAAAATTCTGTTTTTATCATTTACCTACTCGAGGACGAGCAAGAATTAAGCTTGGGGATGCTTGATACATCTCCAACGTATCTATAATTTTTTATTGTTCCATGCTATATTATATCCTGTTTTGGACATTATTGGGCTTTATTATACACTTTTATATTATTTTTGGGACTAACCTATTAACCGGAGGCCTAGCCCAGAATTGCTGTTTTTTTGTCTATTTTAGGGTTTCGCAGAAAAAGAATATCAAACGGAATGAAACCTTCGGGAACATGATTTTCGAAACAAACATGATCCAGAGGACTTGGACCCTACGTCAAGTAATCAACCAGGAAGGCACGAGGTAGGGGGCGCGCCTACCCCCCCCCAGGCGCGCCCTCCACCCTCGTGGGGCCCATGTTGCTCCACTGACGTACTCCTTCCTCCTATATATACCTACGTACCCCCAAACTACCAGATACGGAGCCAAAACCCTAATTCCACCACCGTAACTTTCTGTATCCACGAGATCCCATCTTGGGGCCTTTTCCGAAGCTCCGCCGGAGGGGGTATCGATCACGGAGGGCTTCTACATCAACACCATAGCCCCTCCGATGAAGTGTGAGTAGTTTACTTCAGACCTACGGGTCCATAGTTATTAGCTAGATGGCTTCTTCTCTCTTTTTGGATCTCAATACAAAGTTCTCCCCCTCTCTTGTGGAGATATATTTGATGTAATCTTCTTTTGTGGTGTGTTTGTTGAGGCCGGTGAATTGTGGGTTTATGATCAAGTTTATCTATGAACAATATTTGAATCTTCTCTGAATTCTTTTATGTATGATTGGTTATCTTTGCAAATCTCTTCGAATTATCAGTTTGGTTTGGCCTACTAGATTGATCTTTCTTGCAATGGGAGAAGTACTTAGCTTTGGGTTCAATCTTGTGGTGTCCTTTCCCAGTGACAGTAAGGGCAGCAAGGCACGTATTGTATTGTTGCCATCGAGGATAACAAGATGGGGTTTATATCATATTGCATGAGTTTATCCCTCTACATCATGTCATCTTGCTTAAAGCGTTACTCTGTTCTCTTGAACTTAATACTCTAGATGCATGCTGGATAGCGGTCAATGTGTGGAGTAATAGTAGTAGATGCAGGCAGGAGTCGGTCTAATTGTCTTGGACGTGATGCCTATATACATGATCATACCTAGATATTCTCATAACTATGCTCAATTCTGTCAATTGCTCAACAGTAATTTGTTCACCCACCGTAATACTTATGCTCTCGAGAGAAGCCTCTAGTGAAACCTATGGCCCACGGGTCTATTTTCCATCATATTAATCTTCCAATACTTAGTTATTTCCTTTGCCATTTATTTTACTTGCATCTTTATTTCTCTTTATCATAAAAATACAAAAAATATTATCTTATCGTATCTATCAGATCTCACTCTCGTAGGTGACCGTGAAGGGATTGATAACCCCTTTATCGCGTTGGTTGCGAGGAGTTTATTTGTTTGTGTAGGTGTGAGGGACTCGTGCGTGGCCTCCTACTGGATTGATACCTTAGTTCTCAAAAACTGAGGGAAATACTGACACTGCTCTGCTGCATCACCCTTTCCTTTTCAAGGGAAAACCAACGCAATGCTCAAGAGGTAGCATCAGCTACCAAGAACAAGAAGGAGCTGGGACTCAACTTCAACCCTGGTCCATCTGCTCCAAGGGCTGACATCACACGCGATGCTAATACAAATGTCATCGGCCCCTTCGCCAACTTCGATGGCCTTCGCTCACACATCACTGCTCAGAGGGCTACGGTGGAGCAATCTACTGACGGCGCAGACTCTGAAGATGCGCCAGCACCACCGAAGTAGAAGACAAAGAAGACAAAAGCTTCGAAGCCCTCTGCCGCACCAAAAGCTTCGACACTGAAGTCGTTGGCCACTGCACCTCCTGAAGCCAGTGTGCAGTCTGAAGGCCTGTCTCGTGTCTCCAAGAAGGTCAAGAAGACCAATAAAACCAAGAAGCTCAAGAAGATTTCTATGCATGAATTGACTCATGTTGCCGTTCTAAGGAATGAGGAAGACACCATTGATCTGTCCAGTAATGAAGATCTTGGTGATGATGCCCTTGAGCGGCTAATCAAGGGCAAGCGAGAGGCGGAGATCTTCAACGATCTGCCCCTCTTTGATGTTGACATTCTGAACAACTTCATCGATGAGTGGTTCGATGACCAGAGCATCAGTATTGATGATCTTCAGCTGCCTGTGGACATCAGCATCACTTTCCATGGAGCCATTGCCAATGAACTGGTCGTGGCTCAGAAAATCGTCGAGTTGAAGAACAAGATTAACTATGAGAAGGCACACTTCAAGAAAAACATGGCCAAGCTCAGTGTGGCAGATGTTCAAATCTTCAAAGAGATGATGCATAATCTCAAGGAAGAGTTTCACAAGAAGAGAGAAGAAGCCAAAGGCTCACGAGAGCGCATGAAGTATTTCGCAGAGAAATGTGTTCAAGCCCACAATGAAGCTGAAAAGCGCAAAGCTCTTGGGCACCCTGGAATCGACCCCAGGATGGCTGCCAAGCCAACGAAGTAGTCTGTTGTGGCCCGAACTGAAGCATCAAGGCAGGAAGAACCTCGCATTGTCTTCCCTGCCAGCATGACAGGCTCGAAGCCTAAGGTCCCCTCAGCAGCCTCAGAACTGAAGAAGACAAGGGCAGTTGAAGCTAATGCCAGGAAACGCAAGCACAATAACACCTCTGATGAGGCCCCATCCAAGAAGAAATTAAAGACAAAGTCTTCAAAGAAAGAGCGTGCTGCGGCCTCTGAGCCCCTTGTTGTTGAGCCCATTTTGGTTGCCCGTCCGGCCTCCACCAACCAAGAGCGTCGCCTTACAATCCACGAGCTTGCTTCCACAGATTCTCCTGAAGATGAAGAAGTTCCAGCTGTTGACCCCACCACAACTGAAGACATTGGTCGTGATCACAATGTTGAAGATGGTGTAGTCCTTCCTCAACTTGAGCACCAGTCGGTATCATCGCCTGTTCTTACAAATAGTGAACTCATCAGCATTGGTCGTCCCTTGACGCCAATAGCTTAGGATGATTCATGGGCCGATCGCCCTCAGCAAGACACCCCCGTCCATGAAGAGACACCCAGAACTCCACCACCTCAAGTCACCACTCCGGTGCTTGACGACGACAATTACATGGTGCAGACCTCTCCATCACCACAGGCGTCGCCCGCTTTCCGCAGGCTTCGCAAAGGCCCCAGGCCACAGGTCACCATGTCGAGCATTCTGGAAAGGGAAGTGCACCAAAGCTCAGTAGCATGTCAAGTGTTTCCTGAAGCCACCCCTACCGCGAATGTCTCCGAGTATGAAGCTAAAGCTGTTGAAGACATTCCGGCTGCATCAGCCGATGAAGATCAAGGAGAAAGAGAAGAAGAAAGAGTTACCACACCCCTTGTTGTTGATCCAGTCATTCTCGAGGAGAATGTGACTGTGCCCGACCCTCCTATTATTGAACAAACGGAGGTTGAAAACATTGGGGCTGCCACAAACAACGATGCTGAAGCCAATGACATTGTCATGGCTGAAGACAATGTGGTGCCTGAAGCTCATAAGGAGCTCGAAGTCAATGTGGGAGCTGAAGCCAATGTTCCACCTCCAAGACCTCACACCATATGAATAGGCCTATGATCATGGGCAGCTTGTCACAGTTAGATGGCATGTCATGGTTCCACCCTCTGCTCGCGGACCACAATATGACTATCATGTGGAGCAGAGACCACATGTTCAGAAGCCCAAGCCACGGCTGCCAAGGCTTCCAGGTGCTTCCACCACAATAGGTTCTTTCAATGTGCACAGCTTCAGAGCCCACAACACCTTCTTTGACAGTGCCAAGAATCCATATTCGAAGTCAAAGATCTCTTCCAGTCGCTTCAGGAGCCATCAGCGGTGCAGCTGTTACTCCTGCATTCTATACAATCAAGAGCGGATCTTTCCACACGTGCGTCTTGACTGTGAAGCTATTGCTGGGCTGCCCTATCTTGAAGAAGCACTTGACTGCTTCAGAGATGTTGGTCTTCTACCTTTCGTGACAGACAAGGAGCACTGGATGAAGAGCTTTTGTTGTAGTTCTATGAAACACTTCATATTCGCGGCTACAAGAGGGATCCGAAGACATGGATTCTTGAGTGGATGACAGGTGATGTGCATCATGAAACCAAAGCTCAAGACATCATCGAGCTTACTTCCCTGCCCACTCCAGGGGAGTTCTACGAGCCTGGTTGTCAGCGTCATCGTGATGAACTGCAGAGTATCTTCCAAAGGCCCGAGCCAAATATGAGTGAGATGCTAAGTATGATGAAGCCATTGCCTTCTGATGCTGAATACCCCAAAGAGTTCTTTGTCAAGGACCTCGAGTACTTGCCTCGCACTGTTTATCATATTCTGAGGCATACTCTCTGGCCAATCAAGGGACACTCTTCTGAAGCCAAACTAGAAGGAGCCATGAAGACTTTGGTATTCTATATCATCCATGGCATCAGATTCAATACCCAGGACTTCTTCATCAAACAACTTGCTACATCAGGGATTGATCTGTTTGGCCTCAAGTTTTATGCTCCATGGGTGATGCGGCTGATCAAGCTCCATTCTACTATTGACTATCAGCCCTCAGCGCGCAACCATCTTGTCTTTCTGCCTGAGGTTGATCTGTCCATTGAAGACAACTATCCCGAGCCAGCCAAGCAGCCTATACATCTTCAGAATGCTGAACACCATAGCTTCTCGCAACCAATGGAGGGAATTCTTGTTCTTAATGTTGCAACCCCCACTTATCCTCTTGCTGGGAATATGGGAGTGCCACATCGTGCCAACACTGAAGCCACAACAAGTACGGTTGCCCAAAGGCCTCGGAAGCGTTCCCGTGTCCTCAATGACCGAGAGCTTCTTGAGGCCCTGCATCAGAAACAGGATAAGCATCATGACTGGCTAAAGCGTCAGATGCAGAGTATCTTGGTGGATGTCAATCACATCCGAAACTTGACCACCAAAAACTCGTTCGTTGCCCATGAAGCGAAATAGGAACCTTACGTTATTTTTAAGTAGTATATGGAGAGATAGAGATTTGTGTTATATCACTTGCTTCTTTAAATCATTGTCAATCTTCCCTTTTTATGTCAAAATATTTTTGTGGTCCGCACATTATTATTATTTTACTTGGAAATGAAAGTGGCGGGTGGCCAGAGGATTTAGAAACGTGTCCCGACCTCGCCATGCACCACCAACCTAAAAAGTCATTTGATTAATATCATATACACCAGTGCTACTTCTAGCGATCAACTTCGGACCAACATTGCAAAACTAAAGCTACTCACATGATAATATTGAGTAACAAGAAGAGCAGAAAAAAAGAGTAGAAACAAAATACTTTTGATTGAAAAGTGAATTGAAGCACAAAATTGCATCTGTCCTATCCACATCTACCAGGTACTTCCTTTTACATAAAAAATGTCAACTTCGGCATGCGACTCTCGATTCCATGGATATTAACACACACCTATGTTTTCCTTGTACAACATTTTTCCTAGAGATATTTATTTGGTCGTATATCCCTCCGTAATGCTGCTGTGGGTGCCATTGCAAGTTCTAAAATATCTATTTCCAATTATTGTTGCCACATGCTTACTCATAACCTGTCCTGAAGAAGGATAAGAGTTCCCTAGCAGTTTGTGGTTACAATGTCAATAACGAAGTGAAGTAACAAACTGGAGGATCAGAATATGGATCACGAAAATGAGCAAGCATACTATTAACTACAAATTGAAGGCAAAGAAATTTAGAACTCTCTTCCTTAAAAAAAAAGCTCAATGGTCATCAGGATACATACTCACGGAGACCGAGAAATCGGCCAGATCAGGAGCGTGAAATCATCATACAACGCTCTCAATGCCGAGGTGTGCGCATGTCGAGTACAAATAGCCCACACATTGTGCAAAAACCATGTATTCGTAGAAGTATTGCAAACTTTGGATTGCCGTTACGTTGTACAGAAGATGGGAGGTCTACTGATCCCCAACCGGAGAGAATATACACTATTTATTGCGTTAGTTTACTTTGCATCAAATCAGATTAAAAATGGGCTGGAAAGAAAAGGAAGAATACCCCATCTGAACAACTCATACTAGGCTATTTTTTTAAATAATGCACTATTTTTAGTAAATTTAAGAATTATTGCGCTGTTTAGATTTATTTCAAAAATAATACGGCATCGGCCTCGGGGAAGCCAATTGGCTTATGTCGGCCTCCGGAATTTTTTTTAGTGGTGAGCAACTCAACATGATCTGGAATATGACTACCTTGGACACAGACTCAATATTGTAGACCTCCCTCCGTTTCATAATGTAGTGCATATAGATTTTAAAAAAGTCAAACTTTGCAATATCAAAAATATAAAATATGAAACTGCATCTTATGATGAATCTAATTATATATGTTGTGTTTGGCATTTTTGATGTAAATGAAAACTTGGTCAAAGTTTGTGAGGTTTGATTTTTTTAAAAATCTACATGCACTACATTATGAGACGGAGGGAGTACATGTCTACCGGTATGTGTATGTTTTTTTAGCATGGTAGATTTAGCTATTGAAGGAAAGCACCATCACACACCTCAACTACCACTAAAAGCTAAACATATTTCGTTTTCACCATAACAACAAAAAAAACTTCCACACAGAGAACTGAGAGGAAACTCTTCCAAAAGAAACGAATGAAGAAACTTTAAATGCACATGAGTTTATTTATAATTTTCCTGATTTTTTTGTTGAATTGTCATGTACCTGTTTCCTTTTAGAGAGGAAACAATTGCCATGGCTCATTCTTCGTAGAGGAGAGAGCAACACGATTACACTTTGTTCTTTTTTTTTTTAGTGGTGAGCAACACGATTGCACAGCAAGAGCACAAAACTGGTACTCTCTCAAGGCCCGCGTCTTGCTGCTGTATGTAGGGCCTGATAGGTCAAACGTGAGCCCACTAAATTCTGAAGCTAGCTAATCGCGCGTCTCCCCGTGACTCCCTTCACGCCCGCTGCCGCTGCTCTTCAGTTTTTAGTACCACCTCGCCTAGCCGAGGGGAATCGAGGGGGACCAACTCCACCGCGCGACTCTATTCTGTCCGACCCCGTTCGTTTGGGGTAAAACAGACGAATAGCGCAGCCCAGCGCACGGCCTCAAACGAACAAATGTCCGGATTCCGTCCGTTTTCGACCCATCCCGGCCCAAACTTGCGCTCGGTTTGGGGTGAAACGGACGCGCGCGGACATTTTGGACGCACGCCCTTGACCCCCCTGGCCCGCCTGTCGGGGACACTAGCAGTCCCTCCGCTCCCAACGCTTCCACCCTCTCTCTCGCCCCGCCCCGCCGCCGGCGCCGCCGCTATTCTCCGGCCGCCTCCTCGCCGCGCAGCCTCCAGCCGTCCCTACCAAACCACTTCTCGACATGGCCGCCACCACGCCCGTGCTGTGGCCGTAGTTTTGGCCGTCGATCGGAGGTTTGGCCGTCGACGTCTTTGCCGGTCGCAGAGGGGACAGGACCGTCGGCGACGCAGCACGGCGTCCTCGGCAGCTCCCGACGAGAGCTCCACAGCAGCCAGTAGCCGGACGGCAACCACCCCTGCTGCGTCGAGGTGATCTTCGCCACCACGCCCGCAAGGTGTTCGGCATTTTGCCCACAAAGGTATGGACAGTGGAGACGAGTTTTTCTTCCATCACTTTCTTTGTTCATCGGACGATTCGTCGTCGGATGATGAAGATATTGTGGTGGCTGCACTGGTCGTTCACGACCACATTCAACGGCAGCTTCCTCGGTACAGGGGGTCACTCCCTGGCCGTGCTCCCAACCTGAACCGCAACAGGGAGAGAGGGCACGCCCTGCTCTATGCCGATTACTTTGCCAACACCCCGCTCTTCAAGCCGGATAAATTCCGTCGCCGTTTTCGAATGGCAAGGCATGTGTTCAATCGTATCCGAGAGGGAGTGGTTGCTCATGACCCATACTTCGAGTGCAAGACGGATGCCCTTGGCAAGCTTGGATTCTCCTCTTACCAGAAATGCACCGCGGCCATCCGCATGCTTGCATATGGAATTCCAGGCGATCTGGTGGATGAGTATGTGCGTATGAGTGAGACAACATGTCTGATATCAATGTACAAGTTTTGCCAGGCTGTGATCGAGGTGTTTGGCCCAGAGTACTTGAGGCAGCCAACTGCCGTTGATACAGAGAGATTGTTGGCGACCAACGCAGCTAGAGGCTTTCCAGGCATGCTTGGCAGCATAGATTGTATGCAATGGGAGTGGAAGAACTGTCCATTTGCTTGGCAGGGCCAGTACAAAGGGCATGTCAAGGCGTGCACTATCATATTAGAAGCGGTGGCATCACAGGATCTTTGGATATGGCATTCTTTCTTCGGCATGACAGGTTCTCACAATGATATCAACGTGCTGCAGCGTTCTCCAGTCTTCGCGAGGCTTGCAGAAGGCCACTCCCCACCTGTCAACTTTGAGATCAACAGCCACCATTACAACAAGAGATACTATCTAGCAGATGGTATATATCCTCAGTGGTCAACTTTTATGAAGACAATCTCGAAACCCCAAGGTGAGAAGAGAAAGAGATTTGCCCAAATGCAAGAGAGTGTTAGAAAGGATGTTGAACGTGCTTTTGGTGTGCTTCAATCCCGGTGGGGTATCGTTCGAAACCCTGCACTGTCATGGGATGAAAGGAAGCTTTGGGAGGTGATGACTGCTTGTGTGATCATGCACAACATGATCGTCGAGGACGAGCGTGATGAGAGTATCTTCGACCAAGGATTTTGACTATCAAGGTGAAAATATTGAGCCCCTGCACCAAGACCCGGCCACATTTGAACAGTTTGCTCAATTCCATCATGAGATGCGTGATTGGCACTTTCATTTGAATCTTCAAAATGACTTGGTTGAGCACGTGTGGGATCTCATTGGCAACCAATAGATGTATTGGTCCATTGTATGTTTAGTCAAGACAATTTCGATTTGGTTGTAAAAATATTTTATTAAAGACAATTTCAATTGGGTTGTAAAACTATTTTAATTTTCAGACAAATATTTGGGTTGTAAACTAGTTTTGATGAAAATTTAGGCATTTTTGGCCCTGACGGACAGGATAGGGCAAAAGGATGCGTCCGCGCGGTGGGCGCACGGCCACCGCATCTCAGGACACGCCCGGACACGACCCCAAATTGCTACCTAAACGGACAGAATCCGGACAAAACGGACGTTCGTTTGGGGTCGCGCGGTGGAGTTGGCCTAAGAGGAGGGCGAGGTGCTACGTTCTCCTTACTTACCTGGACAGGGTCGACGAGCGATCAAGAAGGCTCGTGGCCTGGGTCAATGGCCCGCATTTCACTTGGTGGGTGCGTTGGCCCATCATCTCCCCAAGTGGGAGAATGAACGTCATAATTTGTGATAGAGGGGGTACGCGTTCACGCGGCCCCTGCCAATTAATTCAAATTAAATCCTGGTCCCTGGCAAGGCTTGCAGGATGTAAACTGGTTTTGCATTCCAGTCCTTTGTCTGGTTCATGTGTTGCACAGCGAGCGGGAGCCAAAAGCAGTTTCAGGCAGTGTGTTCTCTGATCAAGAAAGTGAGAACTTCGGTGATGGCAACTGGTCCTGTTACCGACCTCCATGCATGCAAATGTTGTTCTCACATTCAGGTCCCTGGCCTACCATGCATGCAAATGTTGTTCTCACATTCAGGTCCTTCGTCTGAACCCCACAACGAGCAACAAAAATCTGTTTTTCTTTGAAGAAGTTGGCCAGATTTGCCATATTGCATGATGACTACAAATACAGAAGAAAAGTGCAGAGGCAGGTATCTGGCGTAAAGGGCATGCTCAAATCGGCGCTGAACTCAGACCAGTACCTGACCTGAAGATGACCGTTACGGCATGCTTCAGATCAGAACCCAGTCCAGCTTAAAGCAACGAACTTACGAATATCACACGCCCTTCTCTACTCAAACCTTTTGCCGTAAATCCGCTCCGAAACACTTGCTGCATAGCGACGCTATCTTAATTCTCGCAAAAGAAACAATGCTTTCCAAGTCTCAACTAATGCGGCACGGCAGAAACAGCAAAGCTTCGCTATGCCAGCAAAACTGTCCACTTCGAGATCTCGAAAGTGACGGCACAAACACCGTGCGACAGCATGTAAATAAAATTGCCTTGATACATTATTTTGATTCAGTTGTTCACAACACCTTTTTAAGGGAATTGCTCGCAGCAGTTTGGTGAGCTAACGCACAGCAAGAACTCACAACAGCCTATCTCTCAGCAGCACGATAAGGCAAACATGTTTAGCAACTAAGTAGCACCGAATATATGAATACAACAAAACTTTGCCAGCAGGTGGTGGTTCTCCTTCCACCAAGGATGGGTTTACAAGAAGCATCTCATGTAGTGCTAAATGAGAAGGGGGGCAGACATGGTTTTTCGCCACAATTTCCCGAGCCAAAGCGCAATCTCAATACTCTAAAACATTAAGGTGTCAGGAGATCCCCAACACTCGAATAAACCAGCCTAGGAATCTACTCCCCGGGGCGTAGGAGCTCCCATGAGTTTGGGGCAAAGGTTATGTACATTACAACAGAAAATAGAAGCATCATCGCATTAAACAGCTGCTGCGCTCATCACGTATGACACCACGACCGTGATGTCGTCGAGCTTCCCTCCATAGTACCTGTACCCAGCCTCCTGAGCAGCGGCTGCAAAGGGTGACTGCCTGTGCTTATCCTCTGCTCTCTCCCGAGCAAGGGCGGCGATTTTCTGAGCTGTGCCCTGGGCACCGAGGCCACTCCTGAGGGCCTCGACAACGACGGCAGTGATTTCGTTGTCGTACAGGTTGTCGAAAAGCCCATCCGTGCCGGCAATGATAACATCACCAGAAGCAACCGAGTAGTGAAATACCTACATAAGTGAGTACAGGGCGTCATGCTATAAAATATTTCGATGCTATAAACTTAATACTCCAGAGAAGACTTCTGAGTTAATATGTTGATGTTGTATCAGAGTTCTCCAAGCAAGGATTCAAAGATAAAGGAAGATCACTGCAAAGTCAGGATGTACTCACGTCGGCAGAACTTGGAAGATCACTGCCACCCCCACTCTCGAGCTGATAAGTAAAATTAAAATCATGCTGCTGTGAAGGTGATTTGAGAACAGTGCGGCCATCTCTGACCACTATGAAGCCACTGTCCCCAAGATTTACAGCATGAAGACCCTGCAAGTTTAAATAGCATGATAGTAAGCATCACTAAACTAGAAAAAAGGACTGCAAAGTAAATGTGTTCCTTTCCAGAAATATGAATCAGGAACTTCTAGTTCTGTTGAATTGAAAGTGCTCAGACATGACCAAACAGATGAATACGAGATTTATCAATACAGTTACTTTTATACTCATGGACGAGAATACCACAGCACCATAGAGATCCAAGAATGTAGCACCAAAAGTGCAATTTCAGCTATCCTCGTTTTACTACATCAACGACCCCTTTTTCTTCCGATCATGTGGGAGGCGCCTTAATGTGTTATACTCCCTCCGTTCCTAAATATTTGTCTTTTTAGAGATTTCAAATGGACTACCACATACGGATGTATATAGACATATTTTAGAGTGTAGATTCACTCATTTTGCTCCGTATGTAGTCACTTGTTGAAATCTCTAGAAAGACAAATATTTAGTAACGGAGGGAGTACATGGTCCAAAGAAACTACATAGTAACAATTTGTGTTTACTCAGCACAATAAATCAACTGGCAACAGAAGGAGACTACAATGAACAACGATTAAGTAAAGTCAGAAAATCTGGCTAACCTGTTCTTTAAGAGTGATGATGCAAGCAGTTGATGATCCCCTTGCTTTGGTGCCTGTAAAAGCTTTCTCCAGAACTCTTGATGGGTCAATTGCACCTTCTGGTTCATCCTTGATAGCACTCATTGATTTACTCATTAGTTCTTTCGCATATAGTCCAGCATCAACACCGTGATCTGCCCAACCACCAACACCATCTGCCACACCAATCGCCTGTTCATCAATGCAAATGAAGTGACCATCTTCGCCGCCAGTCGCCTCCTTAGCAGGATGAGGCAGGTAACAAGAACCTGAGACCAGCTTCAGTTTTTCAGGAGCAGGTGACTTCCTGTAGAAAAAGTTTTCAGCCAACCAACAACAGGTGCAAAAAAAGAAATAGAACAGTTGCTATCAGAAGATAAGAGCAGAAATGTAAATGCTTCTAATGTGACACTGGAAACAACATGAGAGCAAATTTCCTTAAGATGCAATGAACTAGTGTGTAGGAAATTGGCCGCAAATAGTTGGTTCATGTTCAATGTCTAAATTTTGTGCCGTCCTGTTGCTGTTATCCAAAAAAGGAATAATGAAGTCTTTTGTATCTAAATCAATTTATTCAATATGTTTGAACTGCAAGCTAATACGGGGATAGGCTTTTTAAGCAACTTTAAGATTGGTGCAAACTTTCAAGGGAGGGAAGGGGTGA
>NC_041388.1:645365714-645418658 GCF_002162155.2 Triticum dicoccoides | reverse complement strand
TGGGGTGGGGGGGGGGGGGTACCGAAGCAAAACTCAAACTTAAATCCCTTGTGGCCTTGTCATGAAATAATCACATTAGTCCCATTTCGAACTTAACTTTCTTGATTGAGAAAATGCTTGCTTGCATGTTAGCACTTGCATATAGACAAGGGTAAGCATGGAACACAACATTTTGGGTGACTAATAGAAGCATTCATGCATAGTATGGACCTATATCAAGACTCAGGCATTCCTCATGGGTTACATACAAATACTCTTCTTTTGACAAGATATGAAGGCAACAAACACAACAGTGCATGAAATTCTAAAGGAATCGAACATTTCATGGAAATTAAATGCGTGTTCATATCTGTTATCTGTTTTAGATCAATTTAACAGAAATTCCAAGGGAAACAGTCATTTCGAATTCATAATGGCACATGCAACAGGAATCAGGATACATACCCATCAGAGGCAACGGTGGAGTTATCCGTCTGCTTCTCCTGTAATGCCTCATCCAGAGTCAGTTGACTCTCTGTAGCTCCAGCAGAGTAAGGCGCCGCACACGACGTGCTGAAATCCCGAGCCCAAGGGTCAACCGAGAAGCTGAGCTGCCTGCCCGGCCCAACCGCACTGGTCCAGAACGTCCTAGCCATCCCCCACTGCTCGCGGCATCTCAAGCTCACGCCGACCTTCTTACAGTACTCCAAACCCCGGTACTTGAACGAGACGTCGGGCCTCGCCGCCGTCCCAGCTGACCCCATGGCGACGATGCGCGAGGCGTGGGCAGCCACGGACGAGGAGTCCTTCTCCAGCTGGCGCTTGGCGGCGGCGCCCAGGTCGGCCCGCCCGAAGGCGTAGCCGCAGGCGGCCATGACGATGCCCCGCTGCAGCAGGCCCTGTCCCGTGCCGCCGTGCGCGCGCACGACGCGGGGCGTCCGGTGGATGGCGGCGGCGACGAAGGCGGCGGCGGGCGCGCGGCGGTCGGCGGTGTGCAGCAGGCGCGCCGGGTAGGCGGAGAGCATGAACCAGGTGTTCCCGAAGAGGAAGCTCCGGCCTCCGCGGAGGTCCCTCTGGGAGGAGGGGGAGGAGAGATGGGAGCTGCCGCCTCTGTTGCTGCCAACGCCGCCGGCTAGCATCTTATGACCGAGCGAGGCCCGCTCCCGAAGATCTCATCACCCTCCTGCCGCGGCTGCCATGGGAGAGAAACAAAAATCCGGAGCTCAGAACGCAAAAATTTCCAAAATTTCTCGATTCGGGGAGGAACGCGGGGTTCCGGCCACCGGCAGCGTCGAATTCAGCTGCAAATTGAATGGAATGGACGGATGATCTTCTTACCGCGAGAGCGACGGCGGCGGCGGCGGGGGGGATTTTGAGCTCCGGTGGCTCGGATCTCAGGTACGGCCAGCTCCCGCTCGGTCGCGCACCTTCGATCCTGCCTCCTCCGTGGCAGTCGATTAGGGTTTGCTTGCTGAGGTGGGGATTGGACGGGGGAAGCGAGAGGATAGGGCGAGGAGGACAAGGTCGATTTGATTTGAACCCTAGAATTTTCTACGCGTGCGGGAGCGGCTGGTAAGACTGGGCCGCCGTTGACCAACCGGTGGGTGGCACGGTAAGGAGCGTTGGGCCATTCAAGCCTGGTCCGGCCCATTAAAACAGACAGGCCCATACTACTTTGGGGGTCAGGAGATCAACAAAAAAGGAGCCATTCCCTAAAAAAAAGAGTCATGCGCATGCACTCAGAGACAACCAACTGATACTGTATACAGCAGCCTTAAGAAAAACCGATATACAGCAAACACAGACGCACATTTATCTTGAACCTAAAGTGATACAGAGTTTATATCCAATGTGCATTTTTCCAGAGCACAGACAGGTACATCTGAAAATACCGCGAAAAAAGTGCTTTGCCTTTTGACGTAAACAGGTGCAAGGGAGCAATTGTGAGTAGGTCAAGGGAGGCTATGTGAGTCAGTTCCTTGCTCCTATCTTGGAGAACTTCCTTGACAGCTTGAACGCCGAGAACTGGTGCACAGCTTGGCTCTCCGTGATGATGCCGAAGCTTTCGGGGCGCTTGTGCTCTTGCTTCTCGGCGGCGGAAGTTGACCTGCGCAGGAGCTCGAACAGAGAGGCGCCTGAAGTCGAGCCACCCTCGGAGCTTGTGCCTGATGCGGCTGGCTTTGTCTGTGAACTGCTGAACTTCGCTTTCTTGGCTTGGCTGGGGTTCACCTGGTCCTGCTGTATAATGGAATGAGGGGCCACATGAGAATGTTTCTGAATACAGGGAATGTGCGACTCTGCCTCTGAGCGCATTGGAATTATGACAAGATCAGAGGCAAGTTTTCATCAAGCTTACCACATCCGAGTTACTCTCAGAGGCTGCAAAGCAGCTCTTGCTGTTGCTGTTGCTGTCATCGCGACCGAAAATGTAGCCTTTGTAAGTTGATCTATGAGAAGATGAGATTGGACCACTCGTTGTTCGGCCGAGAAAAGAAGACTGCAAAGAATATACAATACTGTCAAGAGACAAACATGAGGGGGGAAACCAGTTTATGAGAAAATCTCAGCAATGCCTTGCAAGTTTCAATGGAAGAGAACCACAAAACGTTCTCTAACAAAACAATGAGGGATAGTACATGTTTAAGTCCAGGTTTTACTAGGTGAATTTTCAATTTGGAGCAACATAGGCGATGATTTGCCATATGAAGTCAATTCATGTTACAAACTTTCAGCTTATCAACATCCAGGTGAGAAGTACGACAGCAAACAGAAACGAGTGTCAGTAAGCATTTACCTTTGATGATGAGTTGCTGTTACTTCCGACCATAAGCATTTCAAGATTTGCTGAAAACATCAATAAAAAATAGTAATTAGTAGATGACCAGCCATGTTCTCAATCATAGACATGTATTGAAATTTTGGGAATCCTTACATGTGGCTTGCTTGCCCCTCCTCTTGGGGGCTTGAGGAGCAATATTGAGCTTCTTTATAAGGCTAAACATTTCCCTTGAACTGTCATCTTCCAATGGAGATATGAACGAAGTACTATGAACCTAACAAAGAATAAGACACTCAAATTATTTTGCTAAAGCACATAGGGTGGATAAAAGTTCTGTACTAGCACAGCAAGGGAGGAACTATAGCACTTTAAAAATGAAATATCAAGCATAACTGAAGACACTCGGTATTCAAAAAGTGTCAGCGCTTACTTCTCGCTTTGAAATACGTTGACGGGCCAAATGCTCCTCTATTTCCTCATCATCAGAGTGTTCATAAGTGTCATTCTCATCTGTGAACATTTTGGCAATCATTTGTTTTGCCTTCTCAGAATTCTGCCGCACAATATTTGGAGTCAAGTCATGTGACCTTTCATTTTCTGATTCATCCTCACAGTCTTCGATATCATCTTCGTCTTCCTCCATCAACACTTTCTGCTCCTGATGACCATATTTTAATCTTTGAATGAAATTATTTGTTTCAGCAGCATCTTGATCCTGAAGCCACTTTTGGTGGAGTGCATTACGTTTCTCATGATCTACTTCTTCTTCTTCAAATCCAGCAGCAATCAGAGCAGTAAGTACTTCATTTTCATCATCGCCATCATCTTCTTCGTTGTCCTTAAACCTCGACATGTCATCATCACTGTCGTCCTCTTCCTCAGCTTCAACGTCTAGAAAGTCTTTCAGGACAGCAGCATCTGGACATGAATCACTTGCAAGAGTTCGTCGAGGTTGTTGATGGGTATTTACATCATTTTTCTGAATGCCTGGATATATGTTCTCCTTGTCATTATCTTCTTCCTCTTCTTCATCTTCTGAAGAACTGAGCCAGACAGATAATTCAACAAAATGTTTAATAGCCAGTAGTATAGTGCATCAATATACATATGAAAAATCAGGCAAATTCCATGCAAATGCACCAGGCCATTGCTAACAGATGATGGATAGAAGAAGGATGTCAAACAGGTTTTAATTGGCAAAATATAATCATTGAAGTTTACATGGTTCTGTTATTTAGCGATTCACATGTCAAGGCTACAGGAAGAGATAATATGCGGTGCTACAACCAAAACAAGCTTTTATAATCTTATGCAGACCATACATAATAATTAATAAATTGCATGTGCATAAATAAGTTTTTAAAGGGGCAAGGGGGTGAATTTTCTTTACACAAGATAAGTACATTTGTAAATGCTAACAGGTGTTAGTATCATCGACTGAGGAGGGTGTGATATGCTTACCTATCATCTGTATTCTTGGTAGGGCTTGAAGAGGGAGGCAGATGGACTTCTTCATCTACAGCATCAATGGAGTCATCGCTTGGTTGGGCATTGTCTTCATGTTTATCTTGAGAATTGTCAACAAGTTCCTGGTAGAACCAATAATCCAACAAGCAAATCATTAAACAAAAATATAATTAAGCTCTTAAACTTTCAAATCATAGATGCATTATATGTCTAGTAATCATTTTCTACTTTATGAGAATTGTCAACCATTGAGTTTACATAATATTCTTTTCTTACTTCGCTGTGAGATAATTTTGAATCTATGATAATCCTGGGCAACCAATAACTGACTAACCATAGTAGATAGTACCAACCATTTGATAATCCAGCAACCATTGATTCAACAACAGTAAAGCACAAAGCATGTTTTGCATCGATATGTATAATCAAACCAATGCTTTCATTGACATTGTGACACTCAAGTTGAGATAGAAACTTCAACGCAAATAACACAATATCGAGGCATGCTCTTATGGGTACAACAGCAGCTGCAGATGATTACAGAATTAGGGAAGGGGCGCTGACCTTGTTTGGAGATTTGTTACCACATTTATTAAGATCCTTGTCGCTAATCACAGCATCCTGCAAACAAGACACAGCATCAGTACAGTGCAAACACCAAACAGCATACTAGCCGAGTGAAAGCAGTGATCACCTCATCCTCAGGGAGACTGGTGTGGTCACTCAGGTCACCAGCATTTGCTCCAACCTCCTTGTCAGCATCATCCTACAACGATTCACAGCCTTTTAGTTTTATAGACAATATACTGAGCTCAAATCAAGCTATCTGGATGAAGACTCACATTCTTCAAATTTTTGTCATCTGAACCCGCTTCCTTAACCTCGGGTATGGCTGGCTTTTCAGCGGGATCGCTTTCGGGCTCTGAAGAGGCATCTTCTTCTTCTTCCTCTTCCTCTTCCTCTTCCTCTTCCTCTTCCTCTTCCTCTTCCTCTTCCTCTTCGACAGGAGTATTTGACCTGCAAACCGTAGTGGAGAAAAATAACATCAGCGGATAGTCATTGTGATATTTGCATAACCTCAGAAAAGCAATCAGACAACTGACATTTTCTGAATCTCCAGCTTCCGAAGACGGATCTTCTCCAGGACTGACGAGATGGGTTTGTACACTGGCTCTGCAATTGGCTTAAATGACGCCTTTCTTGTCTCTGCAGAGAACAAAATCAACAAGAAACAGTTAGATATGCACAAATCTAACACCATCTGCTTCCAACCATGCACACTGTCAGGATATATACCTCGTAGCAGCCTCTGCGACTCGGCATGGATCGATTCAAGCTGAGCCCTCCTCTCCTGCGCACATCAGCCCACAGGACACACATCAGCCCACAGATGCAATCAAGCAAACTGAAGGAAAGGAAACAAAATTATCGAAATGTTACCTTCTCGGCCCGTTTCTTGGATGCGGCCGACTCCTTGGGCACCTTGTCCTTCTTCCTCTTCTTCCCCTCCCCATCCTCCGCCTTCTTCTTCTTCTTCCCCTTCCCTTCCGCATCCGCATCCTTCTTCTTCCTCTTGCTCCTCTTCCCCGTCACAGCGACCTCGCGCTCTGGCTCGACAGCCATTTCGACCCTCTCTTCACCCTCGTCCATGTTGAGCCGCTTCTTGGCGGAGGACTTCTCCTTCTCCCTCCGCAGCTCCTCGATGAGCCCTCCTCCCGCCAGCATCTCCTCCTCGTCGTCGTCGTCCTCTCCCGTCGGCAGACCCAGCGGGTCCCAACCCCCGCCCCCGGCGGACTCCGAGAAGAGCGGGTCGAGCCCGTCATCCCCCTCCTCATCGTCGTCCTCGGCGGTGTCGGCCGGCGGTAGCGGCGAGGAGACGGGGACGGGAGGCGAGGACGGCGCCGGGGCCACCGCCTCCGCGTCTGGCGCCGGCGGAGGCGGCGGGGGAGAGGGGTTCGTCGTCGGGGGAGGAGGAGATCCTAGGCGCGGGGCCACGGCCTCCTCCTCTGAAGGCGGTGGGGAGTGGTTCGGAGGAGGAGGGGGAGACCCGAGGTGCGGGGCCAGGGTTTCCTCCTCCGCCGGCGGCTGCGGCGGCGGAGATTTATGGGGGGAGACGGCGGCAGCGGCGGTCTGGAAGGATTTCTTGAGGCGCTTGAGGCGGCGGGGAGGGGAGGCGACGGGGGAGGCCGGGAGGGCGAGGAGGTCCGCCTCGTCGAAGGGCTCCGTATCCATGGCGCCGGCCTAGGGATCTCCGCTCCGCTTGGCTTCGCCGGGGAGGATTCTCACGAGGAGTCGGAGGTGGGAGGGGATCGGAACGGCAGATCTCGGAGATGGAATGGAAGGACGGGGGGTGCGAAACAAAACGAGGGGCGCGCGGCGGGAGAAGTTTCGAGTTTCGCGCCTCTGGATTTTTCCGTTGCCGCGCGTCGCTCGCTGCCAGAGTCGGGGAGAGTGACGCTGAGGCGGGGCGGCCGTGTATTTCACTTACTTTTTTCTTTGGGTGGTAGCGGGCTGCGAGGCCCCCGGTCCGGCCCAATGAACACTGGGCCCTCCATTTCTCCTCCATGTTTGCCTTGTTTTTCAACTTCATTTTTTGTTTATATTGTCTTGTTTTAGGAACCGCCTTGCCGTCCTTAAAATAAATGAATGAATAATTTATTAGGTAATAAAGAAAGTAAAATGCACATATGAATAGCCGAAATTGAAGTGTACTAACAATGATCACTAAGTTCAATAAGAGAAAGATCACTCATAAACTTAAAATCACATTAAGATTATTGTTTGAGTTAACTCTCGACCTACGATAGTTCACATCTTGGTATTTCTCTATGCGCTCCCTGATGACCAAATTACATATCCACGAGGTGGACTAACCTCGTAGATTTTGAGGTGCATCAGGAGTCCCAAGCTCTAAGAGATGAACACATAAGGTCGTTGACCACATAGCGTCTTGAGAGGCGCCTTTCACGAAGTCGGGTCGTTGAACGACACTTTTTGTAGCCAAACGGTGATGAAAAGAAACAAAAGTATAAAACACGTGAGACGTGAGAACCACGAGCTTTCTGGAGCATAACGCGATGACGGCTCCATGGCGAGATAAAGACATGGACATTTATCCCGCCACTGGATGTCGTCGCCAAAGACACACGAACCTCACGCGAAGGGTGGGAAACGAGGGGAACCGGCAAAGATTGAAATGTGGGATCCCAAACTTCGGTCCGATGTGCATCGTTCTGATGCAGAGGCCAAGGGTAATCCTCCTTCGGTCTTGGATACAAACTAGAGAATGTAATAACTATACAAGAATATTATTTGAATTCAATAACAATTACTCGTCATTTTAACGGTTTTAATCTTTGTCTAGTTTCGATCTCTCTATGAACCCTAGCTAGGTTGCAGCACGCCCGTTATGGTAATGGGGAATGCCTAACGTTAGATCCTCATGCCCGATAAAATACGTGGGAATATCTCCGCGAAACATGCTATGATAATCCATGCAATTGTGGTTGTAAGGATACTTTATAGCTTAGTTTATTCAATAGAGGGGTCAAGAAGGACCCTGATGCTGATTTAATAGGAAACATAAAGACAAGCCAACTTGTATCAAGACCTGAAAGAAATAGAAAATTGGTCCCTGGCTTATGCAAAGAGCACCCCAATATGCTGACGGAAACCACAATCGAGGGCTTAGGATCTCACGCACGAGCACAATATCGCCGTCGCCGAAGATGACACCACTTGGTGCAGCTGAGCCTCCATGGCACCTCACCATAGACTTGGTGGAGAATATGCACTGCCACCCATTTGGCTCCATGGCCGGGAGGAGGAAGGACGATCACCACTCGGCCAGCAGATACAGAAGCTTGACGAAGACATCTGACAATTGTCTATGGCTGGACGTGTCGTGGCTTCTCCATGAAAGCCTTCCGTGATGAGCACAGACCAACCTGTATCTTCATCTTCTCGTTGTTGCTGTTGGGGAACGTAGTAATTTCAAAATTTTCCTACGCACATGCAAAATCATGGTGATGCATAGCAACGAGAGAGGAGAGTGTTGTCTACATACCCTCATAGACCGAAAGCGAAAGCGTTAGCACAACGTGGTTGATGTAGTCGTACGTCTTCACGGGCCGACCGATCAAGCACCGAAACTACAGCACCTCCGAGTTCTAGCACACGTTCAGCTCGATGACGATCCCCGGACTCCGATCCAGCAGAATGTCGGGGAAGAGTTCCGTCAGCACGACGACGTGGTGACAATCTTGATGTTCTACTGTCGCAGGGCTTCGCCTAAGCACCACTACAATATTATCGAGGACTATGGTGGAGGGGGCACCGCACACGACTAAGAGATCAATGATCAATTGTTGTCTCTGGAGTGCCCCCTTGCCCCTGTATATAAAGGAGCAAGGGGGAGGAGGTGCGGCCAGGCAAGGGGCGCGCCAGGAGGAGTCCTACTCCTCCTGGAGTAGGACTCCCCCCCTTTCCATGTTGGACTAGGACTTGGGGGGGGGGGGAAGGAGAGAGAGGGAAAAGGAAAGGGGGAGCGCCGACCCCCTCCTTGTCCAATTCGGACTGGGGGGAAGGGGCGCGCGGCTGCCCCTTGGCCTCCTCTCCACTTCTTCCACTAGGCCCATTAAGGCCCATTAGGTTACCGGGGGGTTCCGGTAACCTCCCGGTACTCCGGTAAAATGTCGATTTCACCCGGAACACTTCCGATGTCCAAACATAGGCTTCCAATATATCAATCTTCATGTATCGACCATTTCGAGACTCCTCGTCATGTCTGTGATCATATCCTGGACTCCGAACAACCTTCGATACATCAAAATATATAAACTCATAATGAAACTGTCATCGTAACGTTAAGCGTGCGGACCCTACGGGTTCGAGAACAATGTAGACATGACCGAGACATGTCTCTGGTCAATAACCAATAGCGGAACCTGGATGCTCATATTGGCTCCTACATTTTCTACGAAGATCTTTATCGGTCAGATCGCATAACAACATACGTTGTTCCCTTTGTCATCGGTATGTTACTTGCCCGAGATTCGATCGTCGGTATCTCAATACCTAGTTCAATCTCGTTATCGGCAAGTCTCTTTACTCGTTCTGTAATACATCATCCCGCAACTAACTCATTAGTTGCAATGCTTGCAAGGCTTAAGTGATGTGCATTACCGAGATGGCCCAGAGATACCTCTCCGACAGTCGGAGTGACAAATCCTAATCTCGAAATACGCCAACCAAACAAGTACCTTCGGAGACACCTGTAGAGCACCTTTATAATCACCCAGTTACTTTGTGACGTTTGGTAGCACACAAAGTGTTCCTCCGGTAAACGGGAGTTGCATAATCTCATAGTCATAGGAACATGTATAAGTTATGAAGAAAGTAATAGCAACAAACTAAACGATCAAGTGCTAAGATTATGGAATGGGTCAAGTCAATCACATCATTCTCCTAATGATGTGATCCCGTTAATCAAATGACAACTCATGTCTATGGCTAGGAAACATAACCATCTTTGATCAACGAGCTAGTCAAGTAGAGGCATACTAGTGACACCCTGTTTGTCTATGTATTCACACATGTTTTATGTTTCCGGTTAATACAATTCTAGCATGAATAATAAACATTTATCATGATATAAGGAAATAAATAATAACTTTATTATTGCCTCTAGGGCATATTTCCTTCAATCTCCCACTTGCACTAGAGTCAATAATCTAGTTCACATCGCCATGTGATTTAATACCAATAGTTCACATCATCATGTGATTAACACCCATAGTTCACATCGACATGTGACCAACACCTAAAGGGTTTACTAGAGTCAATAATCTAGTTCACATCGCTATGTGATTAACACCCAAAGAGTACTAAGGTGTGATCATGTTTTGCTTGTGAGAGAAGTTTAGTCAATGGGTCTGCCACATTCAGATCCGTAAGTATTTTGCAAATTTCTATGTCAACAATGCTCTGCACGGAGCTACTTTAGCTAATTGCTCCCACTTTCAATATATATCCAGATTGAGATTTATAGTCATCTGGATCAGTGTCAAAATTTGCATTGACGTAACCCTTTACGACGAACCTTTTTGTCACCTCCATAATCGAGAAACATATCCTTATTCCACTAAGGATAATTTTGACCAATGTACAGTGATCTACTCCTAAATCACCATTGTACTCTCTTGCCAAACTCAGGGCAGGGTATACAATAGGTCTGGTACATAGCATGACATACTTTATAGAACCTATGGCTGAGGCATAGGGAATGACTTTCATTCTCTCTCTATCTTCTGTCGTGGTCGGGTTTTGAGTCTTACTCAACTTCACACCTTGTAACACAGGCAAGAACTCCTTCTTTGACTGTTCCATTTTGAACTACTTCAAAATCTTGTCAAGGTATGTACTCATTGAAAAACTTATAAAGCGTCTTGATCTATCTCTATAGATCTTGATGCTCAATATGTAAGCAGCTTCACCATGGTCTTTCTTTGAAAAACTCCTTTCAAACACTCCTTTATGCTTTGCAGAATAATTCTATATTATCTCCGATCAACAATATGTCATTCACATATACTTATCAAAAATGTTGTAGTGCTCCCACTCACTTTCTTGTAAATACAGGCTTCACCGTAAGTCTGTATAAAACTATATGCTTTGATCAACTTATCAAAGCGTATATTCCAACTCCGAGATGCTTGCACCAGTCCATAGATGGATCGCTGGAGCTTACATATTTTGTTAGTACCTTTAGGATTGACAAAACCTTCTGGTTGCATCATATACAACTCTTCTTTAATAAATCCATTAAGGAATGCAGTTTTGTTTGTCCATTTGCCAGATTTCATAAAATGCGGCAATTGCTAACATGATTCGGACAGACTTAAGCATAGATACGAGTGAGAAACTCTCATCGTAGTCAACACTTTGAACTTGTCGAAAACCTTTTTGCGACAATTCTAGCTTCGTAGATAGTAACACTACTATCAGCGTCCTTCTTCCTCTTGAAGATCCATTTAATCTCAATGGCTCGCCGATCAATCGACAAGTCAATCAAAGTCCATACTTTGTTCTCATACATGGATCTCATCTCAGATTTCATGGCCTCAAGCCATTTCACGGAATCTGGGCTCATCATCGCTTCCTCATAGTTCGTAGGCTCATCATGGTCAAGTAACATGACCTCCAGAACAGGATTACCGTACCAATCTGGTGCGGATCCCACTCTGGTTTACCTACGAGGTTCGGTAGTAACTTGATCTGAAGTTACATGATCATCATCATTAGATTCCTCACTAATTGGTGTAGTAGTCACAGGAACAGATTTCTGTGATGAACTACTTTCCAATAAGGGAGCAGGTACAGTTACCTCATCAAGTTCTACTTTCCTCCCACTCACTTCTTTCGAGAGAAACTCCTTCTGTAGAAAGGATTCATTCTCAGCAACGAATATCTTGCCTTCGAATCTGTCATCTATGATAGAAGGTGTACCCAACATTTTCTTTTGGGTATCCTATGAAGACGCACTTCTCCGATTTGGGTTTGAGCTTATCAGGTTGAAAATTTTTCACATAAGCATTGCAACCTCAAACTTTAAGAAACAACAACTTTGGTTTCTTACCAAACCATACTTCATACTGTGTCGTCTCAACGGATTTAAATGGTGCCCTATTTAACGTGAATGCAGTTGTCTCTAATGCATAACCCCAAAACGATAGTGGTAAATCGGTAAGCGACATCATAGATTGCACCATATCTAATAAAGTACGGTTAAGACGTTCGGATACACCATTACACTGTGGTGTTCCAGGTGGCGTGAGTAGTGAAACTATTTCACATTGTTTTAATTGAAGACCAAACTCGTAACTCAAATATTTGTCTCTGCGACCAGATCGTATAAACTTTATTTTCTTGTCACGATGATTTTCCACTTCACTCTGAAGTTCTTTGAACTTTTCAAATGTTTCAGACTTATGTTTCATCAAGTAGATATACCCATATCTGCTCAAATCATCTGTGAAGGTCAGAAAATAACGATACCCGCCGTGAGCCTCAACACTCATCGCACTGCATACATCAGTATGTATTATTTTCAATATGTCAGTTGCTCGCTCCATTGTTCCGGAGAACGGAGTCTTAGTCATCTTGCCCATGAGGCATGGTTCGCAAGCATCAAAATGATTCATAATCAAGTGATTCCAAAAGCCCATCAGCATGGATTTTCTTCATGCGCTTTACACCAATATGACCCAAACGGCAGTGCCACAAATAAGTTGCACTATCATTATTAACTTTGCATCTTTTGGCTTCAATATTATGAGAATCTATATCACCACAATCGAGATCCAACAAACCATTTTCATTGGGTGTATGACCATAGAAGGTTTTATTCATGTAAACAGAACAACAATTTATTCTCTTACTTAGATGAATAACCGTATTGCAATAAACATGATCAAATCATATTCATGCTCAACACAAACACCAAATAACACTTATTTAGGTTCAACACTAATCCCGAAAGTATAGGGAGTGTGCGATGATGATCATATCAATCTTGGAACCACTTCCAACACACATCGTCACTTCACCCTTAAGTAGTCTTTGTTCATTTTGCAAGTCCCTTTCAAGTTACTACTCTTAGCAACTGAACTAGTATCAAATACCGAGGGGTTTCTACGAACACTAGTAAAATACACATCAATAATCTGTATATCAAATATACCTTTGTTCACTTTTCCATCCTTCTTATCCGCCAAATACTTGGGGCAGTTCCATTTCTAGTGACCAGTCCCTTTGCAGTAGAAGCGCTCAGTCTCAGGCTTAGGTCCAGACTTGTGCTTCTCACTTGAGTAGCAACTTGCTTGCCGTTCTTCTTGGAGTTCCCTTTCTTCCCTTTGCCCTTTTGAAACTAGTGGTCTTTGTCAACCATCAACACTTGATGCTTTTCTTGATTTCTACCTTCGTCGATTTCAGCATCACGAAGAGCTTGGGAATTACTTTTGTCATCCCTTGCATATTATAGTTCATCACTAAGTTCTAGTAACTCTTTGATAGTGACTAGAGAACTTTGTCAATTACTCTCTTATCTGGAAGATTAACTCCCACTTGATTCAAGCAATTGTAGTACTCAGACAATCTGAGCACATGCTCACTGGTTGAGCTATTCTCCTCTATCTTGTAGGCAAAGTACTGCCAGAGGTCTCATACCTCTTGACACGGGCATGTGTATGAAATACCAATTTCAACTCTTGGAACATCTTATATGCTCCATGGCGTTCAAAATGTCTTTGAAGCCCCGATTCTAAGCTGTTAAGCATGGTGCACTAAACTATCAAGTAGTCATCATATTGAGCTAGCCAAACGTTCATAACGTTTGCATCTGCTCCTGCAATAGGTTTGTCACCTAGCGGTGCATCAAGGACATAATTCTTCTGTGCAGCAATGAGGATAATCCTCAGATCATGGATCCAATCCGCATCATTGGTACTAACATTTTTCAACTTAGTATTCTCTAGGAACATATAAAAATTAAACGGGGAGCAACATCGCGAGCTATTGATCTACTACATAGATATGCTAATACTACCAGGACTAAGTTCATGATAAATTAAAGTTCAATTAATCATATTACTTAAGAACTCCCACTTAGATAGACATCCCTCTAATCATCTAAGTGATCACGTGATCCAAATCAACTAAACCATAACCGATCATCACGTGAAATGGAGTAGCTTTCAATGGTGAACACCAATATGTTGATCATATCTACTATATGATTCACGCTCGCCCTTTCGGTCTCAGTGTTCCGAGGCCATATCTGCATATGCTAGGCTCGTCAAGTTTAACCTGAGTATTCTGCGTGTGCAAAACTGGCTTGCACCCGTTGTAGATGGACGTAGAGCTTATCACACCCGATCATCACGTGGTGTCTGGGCACGATGAACTTTGGCAACGGTGCATACTCAGGGAGAACACTTTTATCTTGAAATTTAGTGAGAGATCATCTTATAATGCTACCGTCAATCAAAGCAAGATAAGATGTATAAAAGATAAACATCACATGCAATCAATATAAGTGATATGATATGGCCATCATCATCTTGTGCTTATGATCTCCATCTCCGAAGCACCGTCATGATCACCATCATCACCGGCGTGACACCTTGATCACCATCGTAGCATCGTTGTCGTCTCACCAATCTTATGCTTCCACGACTATCGCTACCGCTTAGTGATAAAGTAAAGCATTACAGCACAATTGCATTGCATACAATAAAGCGACAACCATATGGCTCCTGCCAGTTGCCGATAACTCGGTTACAAAACATGATCATCTCATACAATAAAATTTAGCATCATGTCTTGACCATATCACATCACAACATGCCCTGCAAAAACAAGTGAGACGTCCTCTACTTTGTTGTTGCAAGTTTTACGTGGCTGCTACGGGCTTTAGCAAGAACCGTTCTTACCTACGCATCAAAACCACAACGATAGTTTGTCAAGTTGGTGTTGTTTTAACCTTCGCAAGGACCTGACGTAGCCACACTTGGTTCAACTAAAGTTGGAGAAACTGACACCCGCCAGCCACCTGTGTGAAAAGCATGTCGGTAGAACCAGTCTCGCGTAAGCGTACGAGTAATGTCGGTCCGGGCCGCTTCATCCAACAATACCGCCGAACCAAAGTATGACATGCTGGTAAGCAGTATGACTTATATCGCCCACAACTCACTTGTGTTCTACTCGTGCACAACATCAGCGTATAAAACCTGGCTCTGATACCACTGTTGGGGAACGTAGTAATTTTAAAATTTTCCTACGCACACGCAAGATCATGGTGATGCATAACAACGAGAGAGGAGAGTGTTGTCTACGTACCCTCGTAGACCGAAAGCGGAAGCGTTAGCACAACACATTGATGTAGTCGTACGTCTTCACGGCCCGACCGATCAAGCACCGAAACTACGGCACCTCCGAGTTCTAGCACACGTTCAGCTCGATGACGATCCCCGGACTCCGATCCAGCAGAATGTTGGGGAAGAGTTCCGTCAGCATGACGACGTGGTGACAATCTTGATGTTCTACTGCCGCAGGGCTTCGCCTAAGCACCACTACAATATTATCGAGGACTATGGTGGAGGGGGGGGCACCACACACGACTAAGAGATCAATGATCAATTGTTGTCTCTGGGGTGCCCCCCTACCCCTGTATATAAAGGAGCAAGGGGGAGGAGGTGCAACCAAGCAAGGGGCGCGCCAGGAGGAGTCCTACTCCTCCTGGGAGTAGGACTCCCCCCTTTCCATGTTGGACTAGGACTTGGGGGGGAAGGAGAGAGAGGGAAAAGGAAAGGGGGGGGGGGCGCCGACCCCCCTCCTTGTCCAATTCGGACTGGGGGGGGGGAGGGGCGCGCGGCTGCCCCTTGGCCTCCTCTCCACTTCCTCCACTAGGCCCATTAAGGCCCATTAGGTTACCGGGGGGTTCCGGTAACCTCCCGGTACTCCGGTAAAATGCCGATTTCACCCGGAACACTTCCGATGTCCAAACATAGGCTTCCAATATATCAATCTTCATGTCTCGACCATTTCGAGACTCCTCGTCATGTCCGTGATCATATCCGGGACTCCGAACAACCTTCGGTACATCAAAATATATAAACTCATAATGAAACTGTCATCGTAACGTTAAGCGTGCGGACCCTACGGGTTCGAGAACAATGTAGACATGATCGAGACATGTCTCTGGTCAATAACCAATAGCGGAACCTGGATGCTCATATTGGCTCCTACATTTTCTACGAAGATCTTTATCGGTCAGACCGCATAACAACATACGTTGTTCCCTTTGTCATCGGTATGTTACTTGCCCAAGATTCGATCGTCGGTATCTCAATACCTGGTTCAATCTCGTTACCGGCAAGTCTCTTTGCTCGTTCTGTAATACATCATCCCGCAACTAACTCATTAGTTGCAATGCTTGCAAGGCTTAAGTGATGTGCATTACCGAGAGGGCCCAGAGATACCTCTCTGACAGTCGGAGTGATAAATCCTAATCTCGAAATACGCCAACCCAACAAGTACCTTCAGAGACAACTGTAGAGCACCTTTATAATCACCCAGTTACATTGTGACGTTTGGTAGCACACAAAGTGTTCCTCCGGTAAATGGGAGTTGCATAATCTCATAGTCATAGGAACATGTATAAGTTATGAAGAAAGCAATAACAACAAACTTAACGATCAAGTGCTAAGCTTATGAAATGGGTCAAGTCAATCACATCATTCTCCTAATGATGTGATCCCGTTAATCAAATGACAACTCATGTCTATGGCTAGGAAACATAATCATCTTTGATCAACGAGCTAGTCAAGTAGAGGCATACTAGTGACACTCTGTTTGTCTATGTATTCACACATGTATTATGTTTCCGGTTAATACAATTCTAGCATGAATAATTAACATTTATCATGATATAAAAAAATAAATAATAACTTTATTATTGCCTCTAGGGCATATTTCCTTCAGTTGCTTCTTCACCACTATTGCAACCATGCCAACAGAGGAAGAAACAAAAGGAACACTTACAGGTCAGAGAACCAACCGAGCTTATTCTCGAAGTTGTTGGCAGTTGGCAACTAGCCAGTATAGACAAAATCACCACCGTTGCAAGTCACTAGCCGATGCTCGAACACGGCGGCAGCGAACTCCTCGGCATAGCGCCAAATGCCATGGAGGCAAGACCCAATCTAAAAACACATCTAATACATACATGCTACACGAGGGCCTCTCCAGCCCCCCCCCCCCCGCCCCGCCCCGACTAGCAGTCGCTAGCCGGGGTGGATGGGGTTGATGATCAAGATGGAACCTAGGAAACATCAGTGACTCTCAACAAAACTCTCTTAAGGAGACCCCTGTTCTCAGCTCTCGCTTGTTGGGTGATCTTAAAGTTTAGTCTGCTCCATTGTGCCCAAAAGAACGATACCACACGAATCAACATGCCCCTCACAAATATGATGTCAGCATGCCAGACAACAAAACCCCTATCCATGTTAGCTCTATCGGCAATAGAGAAATACAGTAGGAGCAGTTGACGCACCTCAAGGAATGATTAAGAGCCATCAGCCATTAGAAACTCTAGTGATGACAACCATACCCAAAATAGAAATCCACGAGAGATACCAGAAACCCCTACTAGAGTGCCACCCACACTAGAAAAACACGACATGCAAGAGCAAACCATGCGACATAGTGAACAAAAAAACACCGACGAAAACGCACCCGACCCAGCGACCCCAAAAAGCACACAAGGAAGTGGTGACACCCGGGGAGTTGACACCACTTGATGACACCTAGGAAACCGGCCTCATGGCACTCTTTTGTTTCTTTCTCTCTTTTTTTTTGTCCTTTTGTGCAATTCGTCCTTCTTCATTTCGTTCATGTGGACACTTACCCTCGACGGAGAGAGACATGCCGCGTACGCTGGTTATAAATAAAAATTATATGCCTTTGAAATGAAAATCATACATGTGAACACTTATGAACATGTGGCACTCGCCGAGCTAGCACCAGTCGATGACGCCTACGGAACTTCAGGGCACCCCTCATCCGTTTCGTTCATGTGAACACTTACCCTCGAGAGAGAGAGACGCGCCGCTTACGCGGATCATAAACAAAAACCATCCATCTTTCAAAAAACAGTGCTATCATAGTACAGTACATGTGAACACTTACACCCGGGAGAAACAGAGAGAGGCGCGGGCACGCCAGACCATGGAAAGGGAACCGGACGGAGACCCGTCCCATACGATCGTTCGTCATTTTGGCCGTTTGTTTATGTGATCGCCCTGCCGTCTTCTCCACACCACAGAGCACATACACACGCTGGAACAAACGTACGCACTCCTCTGCCGCGCGCGCTCTTTTTCAGTACACACATGTAGAAGCAGAATGTTTTATCCTCCATTTCAGAAAAAAAGAATGTTTTATCCCTCCCGTGGTTGAACGCTTGCTTCCACTCGATCCTGTGCGGCCTATATAAATTGCCGTCAGCCGAACCTCCTGAACTCAACTCATTGTCTAGTGTGAGAAGATAAGGAGTAGTACGAGTGCAAAACACAAACCGCGTTAGCTGCTCGGAGTAACACTTGTTTGTTCGTCTGAGCTACCTAGCAATGGCGGTTGCCAGTGTAGTCGCTTGTTGCTCCCTGGTTATCATGGCTCTCATGGCCGCGGCAGCGACGGCGGGGTCCGTGCCGGCGGTGTACGTGTTCGGCGACTCGCTGGCGGACGTCGGGAATAACAACCACCTGCTGACGCTGCTCAAGGCAGACTTCTCGCACAACGGCATGACTACGCGGGGGGAAAGGCCACCGGCCGCTTCAGCAACGGCAAGAACTCGGCAGACTTCCTCGGTGAGTTGCCTACTCATATTACCATCCATTCTTCATTTGCCTGATGCCACGGCCCGAGCTAGGTTAGTTACTATGGTTGTTAACAAAAGCGTTACCAGATTTAGATTACATAAATGATATAGGTTCGATCCGCAAGTTCTTCTGCTTATGCAAAAAAAAAAAGGAAGAAGAAGAGGAAGAAATCTGCACTATTCCCAGCAGCTACGCTGCATTCACGGGCGAAGATAATTTAGTATTTTAGGCGGTCCATATTCCTCACTCACAATTTGACTTGAGAACGACTTTTCGCTATATATGAATATATCCAAGTTGTAGCAACTGTGACTTGGCCAGTTGGAGAAGGCATTGACTGATAGAGAACTTCAACTTCACTGCACATAGTATATACCTAGAGATTTGGCGGCCATAAGAAATTATGTATTCTTGTAGACGTACGTTGTTATCTTGGCCATGTCTTTCAACCCAACCAAAGAATGCAACGTAGTTGTCCCGAGCTAGCAATTGGTGAGTGAAGTCAAAGTTGTTCCCATGCAACATCTCCCTACACGTGTAGTAGTGTACGTTCTCACGGTTCTAATCCGGAGGACTGCAGCTAGTTTTGATGTTGATGTATGCTGATTGTGAGTTTGATGTTGATGCATGCAGCCGACAAGCTCGGGTTGGCGACCTCGCCACCGTACCTGGCCCTGTCCTCGAGCAGCAACGCCAACTACGTCAACGGCGTCAGCTTCGCCTCCGGTGGCGCAGGAGTCTCCAACGCCACGAACAAGAACCAGTGCATCACCTTGGACAAGCAGATCGAGTACTACTCCGGCGTGTACTCCTCCCTGGCGCGCAGCCTCGGGCAGGCCAAGGCGGCGACCCACCTGGCCAGGTCCATCTTCGCCATCACCATCGGCAGCAACGACATCATCCACTACGCCAAGGCCAACAACGCCGCCACACCCTCCCAGCAGCAGCAGTACGTCGCCGCGCTCATCCAGTCCCTCTCCGGCCAGCTGCAGAGCCTCTACAACCTCGGCGCGCGCAAGGTGCTGTTCCTCGGCACGGGCCCCGTGGGCTGCACCCCGTCGCTGCGGGAGATGAGCTCCGCCAAGGTCTGCAACGCCGTGGGAAACGCCATGGCCGTGCAGTACAACAAAGCGGCCGAGGGCGTGCTGAGCGGCATGGCCGCGAAGTACACGGACCTGCACTACGCGCTCTTCGACTCCTCCGCCGCGCTGCTCCGGTACATCAACCAGCCGGCGGAGTACGGGTTCGTTGAGGCCAAGGCGGCGTGCTGCGGCCTCGGGGACATGAACGCCAAGATCGCCTGCACCCCGCTCAGCAGCTACTGCGCCAACAGGTCGGACCACGTCTTCTGGGACTTCTACCACCCCACGGAGGCCACCGCGCAGAAGCTCACCGCCACCGCCTTCGACGGATCCGCGCCCTTCATCTTCCCGATCAACGTCAGGCAGCTCAGCGCCATATAGAACTGTACGTAGACCACTAGCTAGATTCATCATCCGCGCTAAATACAGATTGTGTCCACATGTACGAAATGTATAGAAAAAAAATTAAATCTACCATTCTTAGGGCCTGTTCTGCAACGCCCCAGCTTCTGCAAAACTTCTCAAATCTGACTTCTCGCGTGGCTTCTCGCTTCTGGTGGCGATTTGGAAATCGTTCGGCAGCGTGAGCTTCTGAAGTTAGCGTTTTGGAGTGGGCTGAGAGCCCAAGTGGCTGTGAAAGAGGCATGGGCCTGGTCGGATTGGTGGGTGTGGACGTTATTTTCAGCCCATGTGGCAGGTTGGCTGGTGAATCGTTATGTTCACTCGTGACGTTTTCCTCATACCGGTTCGATTGTTCACTTGGCGGTGGCATTGCTTTGTAATTTCACCCAACTCTGTCTTCTCTGTTTTCTGGGAGCTGGCAAATGCTATAGCTTCGGAAACTTCTCAGTTTTTGCACGTAGACGCCCGCCAGCTTCTCAGATTTCGACTCCGTGAAGCTAGAGCGTTTGGCTCAGCTTCATACGTGGAGTTGACGAAGCTGGGAGCTGGAGCGTTGCAGAACAGGCCCTTAAGAAGTTGCTCCTCACTACTTTCTATTCTCTCATCATGCACACCAGTGACGGAGCCAGAACTTTTGTAGAGCCTGGGCAAGCTTGAACCTAAGTGTCTAATTTGGAAATCAAGTATTTTGATACACAATATATAAAATAGCCCCAAATAAGAATGAAGTAACAATATAAACATGATAGTCATGCAAATGTAATTTTGAAGTGAACTACTATATGATATATCAACATTCAATTTTATAACAGTTCGTCAAGTGTGACACTCGGCATACCCCATTTTGATAAAGAGAGCTTCGTCGAGTTCCTTTTCTCGGATACTCGGCAGTCTTTACCGAGTGCTAAAATGAGGTACTTAACAAAGTTAACCAGACTGCCTTTGGAGGGCACAATGTGTCCTTGACGTTTGCCGAGTGCTGCCTTTGGCAAAACGTTCGAGCGTTTCTCTAGTCCTCTCTCGGCGACACTCGGGAAACAGCTTTTGGTAGGGCTGCCCAGGTCATGCCATGTATCACCCTTTGTCGACTGTTCTCGAGAAGGCTCTCGCCAAACCATCCTAGAAGCTACTAGATACTGTCGCGTGACAACCTAAGTCATAAAACAAGACCATACATAGAACAAAATAGAGAGTTTATTCCAACAAAAAATAGACATGAACAAAATACAGTAGCAGATTAATTTGGCTATGTATAGTCGTGTAGAGGGTACCACTACACTATGGCTACACCAAGGTCTACCAAGTATAGAGAAACGTTTGCCTCGTGAAGGTAGCCCTATATTGATGGAATAAAACTTTATTACCTCGCAAAAAAAAACAAGGCCACAAATAGAACTAAATTTGCCATGTTACCAGTAAAAGTATAGCTACATAAATTAGCATCCAAACATCCTAGAAGATACCACTCCCTCTAGTGATCTAAACGCTCTTATATTTCTTTTTATGGAGTACAAGATAAAATAATGATTTTTTAATTCACATAAATTAAGTGTTTTGATTTGTGAATTTACTCAAAATAGAGAGCTTGTAAGAAAAGAGGAAGACATGTAAAATATACCCTACCGCCTGACCTCATAAATTAATTTAAGTCCTAAATATATCAATCTTTAAATTAGTTAGCAAAATCTTACTACATAATCAGGAGAAAGGGGACAAGACGACGAGTAGTTGAGGATGTAAATCGTGCCGAACAGGGCTGTGAGTGGTTGTTTCCTCTCAAATACTAATTGTTTTGGAAGAAGCGAGTACCAGCCATCACTACTGAACATTACGCTTGGTCAAGGAGTGCGTTTGATAGACCTAATAATTAGCACGTACACTCCTGCGGCCTGTCCGGGTAAACCACGATGCATAGTGGGATTTGCCCCATTGTTTATCACCTGCTTGCGCAGTCCCCTGGCCAGGGAGCCCGGGCAAGTGCCCGGGGTGGCCGGGCGCTAGCTCTGCCACTGATGCACACTGTCCACATCAATAATGTACCATGTCATTTACCATGCGAGAAAGCTAAATTCCTGCCGACGTGGACGACGTGTGTGAGAAGAATCCTGCATGCGGATACTGCGCGTCAGGCGTGGACGACGTGTGCGAGAAACCCGGAATCCTGCATGCGGGTGCTGCATGCAAAAAAATTAATGACTGCGGCAGGAATCGAACTCCAGACCACAAGGCCATTCACGGGGAGCAAACCACCTGGTCAATGCACGGGTTTCTGTTGAAATCAAGCATCGTATTGTACTTATATCCACGCCTAAGGCTGGTCACAATGGGAAGGAACTTAGGAGTAACATCACACACTTCAATACAACTTTGCTTATGTGGCACATATTTAATGAAGAGAGAGGTGCTTGTGGTAACTAGCTAAGTTACCGGAACATCACACACTCCAAGAAACAATGAGTCTATAACCTAATAAATACATCTTTGCATGACACTACATAGACTAGTATAATGCCCGTACGTTGCCACGGGCTTTTGAAATATTTCGCTGGAATTACGTAAACATAATGCATGTTAAATTTCATTTATAAAGAAAGATATCATGGGTACAATTGAGTAATAATTTAAATCCACTTCACGTGCAATGTAAATTGATAACAAAAAGTCAATTTGGCCATGCATACATATAAAACGATGATCTACCTAAAAATCGGTTACAAATTAAAATCTATTTAATGCGCTTAAGAAATTCTCGCACAATATCAGAAATGTTGTATTTATCTTCATTGACACAATATTTGAGCAAGTATAATAAAAACGTATTCCTCAACTCGTACCCATCATGCACAAGCAATATATGCAATTAGCATGAATCCTTCAGGTTGAAGGTCTTAATATGTGTAACAGGGAATACTCACTGTACAAATCAGAAACTAATTCTTTACCATTCCACCAGATCATAACAAAAAAATAGCCAAAAAAATCTCTGCAATTTGCTAAATTAATATTATCTTGAATATATAGTGATAATGCAAATAAAATGTATTAGTATGGTCATGATGCATGTTAGTTCCAAGGGAGTGCCTTTGCGGTTAACTAACAAGAAATTTATGTTTTAGTTGAACTCGCTTGTCGCTGGTCTTCCTTCAATTTTTTGTGTTCTCTCTTCACTCGTCGATCCAACCACTTCCACCACACCCCACTTGAGAGCATCGACATCCTGGCACCCCAAACCGTCCCTATACGCACGGTCGAATGGACCGGTCACTAACAGCTATGATGTCTGAACCTCCGCCTAGTTGTTAGTGCAATGTGCGTATGCTTCAGAGATAGCAATTTCGAAGGCAACATGCATGTGCTTTCACCTCTTGAAAGAGATATAGAATATGCTGACTTACCTATGTGCACTTCCTAAATCAGGCGAAAAAATTTATTTCTATCGGCATTATAAAAAACTTAATATTAGGTCAAATTGAATAATACAGCAGAATTACCATTTCAGAATTTTCATCCATCACTGAATACAAAATGAAGGGACAATGTCCACTAACCATGCAAAATGTAGTGAGGAAATTCATCATAGCTCACAACTGGACGGGCCTTGCGGGTTGAAGAAAAAAAATCCAAACCTAAACAAAAACAACAAATTGAGGACAACTTACAAGGTAAAAGCGAGGAAGCACACACCTACATGCTCAAACAGAATAGAAGATGCAACTACACTATATAATTTGGGAAATGCTTACCATCACCCAGCGGATCGCAGTGGCCGCGTCCGCCACCTTCCCTGTGTGACACGTGTCCAATTGAGGGCGAGCATACCATCCTTCATCGAACACGCTTCTGCAACAAGTGCTATGTTTCTGAAACAGACGCGGTGTTGCAATGGACTATGACGGTTTATGTTTTGCAACAAAATCTCTGTTGCAGAAATTTTTCTGCAACAAGACCTTAGTTGCAAAAATTGCAAAACAAACTCAGGTAAAAAAGAAAAAAACGCGACAAAACAGCTGCTGCAACAAGACTCGTGTTGCGAAAATAAAATAATTTTGCAACAAAGTCTGTGTTGCAATGGTGTAGACGCATTCAGCCGCTCCATGCAACACATCATTTTGGCTAGCGACCCGGCTGATCTGTTAAAAAGATCAGCCGGCGGACGCGTAGCACGCCCCATATAATTCACTCATTAAAGGAGGCATCACTCACTGTTCAAGTCTTAGATGTAATTTAGATCGGACAATAATAATGCAACTTGCACATTGAATTTATGGAAATTGAGACAAAACAATATGCACTAAGAAGTTTCGAAAATTCAATATGGGTCATACTACTATATAGTCATATTATCTGCATTGTCGGTCCTCATAGGGATTTGCCATCAAAGGGTATAATGAGCCGTATTGATATAGGGTGGGCGCTTTATGTACAGTGTTTCTGACATGGAATAGTCATCATTTATTGATGGACCCATCATGCTGGTACTCTATGGTCTCGATGTTTACCACTTTTCATAGACCGGCTTACACACGTTCTTGGTCTGGCTCCCAGGCGTACGATGGAAGCCAGGGCAGGCGGGACCGGGATCCAGTGACTGCATTCACAGCAACATGCGCCCAGTTCAGCCATCCAAACATTGGCGCAAGTGAAAACAACCCCCACTTTTCTTTTTGACATGAAAACTGCCCAACACTTGACGCTCAGGCATTCAGCGCAACAGAACATAAAGGAGAGACTCGACCATTAGACATACAAACAACAATTTGTGTTCGAGTCATTAAAGAGTACAAACAACATTTATATATTCAGTACTACCGAATTTGATACATTAAAATTCAGACTTAGCAGTCCTTAACACATCAAAAAATAGCAGTCATGTATGTTGTACCAAATCATCAATATTTAGGCCCCATTCGGCAATGCGCCGGCTCATTGAAATCCGTGGATCTGCGGAGCATCGTTTCGCCCGCTCCAAGACTTTTCATTGCAGCTCCGTCCGCTCCCGGAGCGGAGCAGTGGAGCGGATGGACACCGAACGGGGCCTTACACTCAGAAAACCCATTCATCACAAGAAATTTCACAAGCACTTAGTTAGAATTCAGTACCACTTGTCATTGACATATCAGAAGCACTTAGTTAAAATTCAGTACCGCTTGTCATTGAAATTCAGAAGCACTAAAAATTCATATTCTGGCCAAGTGCTACTATTGATCTCGTAGCTAAACAATACAAAAAGATAAGCACGGATGTGAAAAAAGGAAAGCATTGGAACCTCTCTAACTTGGAATGCATGCCGCCATCAGTACATATACATGATTGGGCTTTATGTGGAAACATGAGCAGAGAAGATACTTCAGTTATTTGAAATCGATGCGAGTCAAGGATATTAAGTAGGATATGCCAAATAAATGAAAGGATGCTGCAGATATGCACTTTTATTAAGACTAAGACAAGCTGTCAGGCAGTACATTTAGAGCGTCGACCCTGCCCTGCCCGCCGGCATGGTTCGCCATCGCAGGCATCACTTTCCCGTCCAGCTCGCACTCACCGTCTGCCTCTCCCGCGACCCGCTACACAACTACGGGGCTCCTGCTTCCATGAAAACGCAATATAATTTATATTCACCAAGAAGCAACAGAAGTAAGATCACTACATTGCATCCTAGGAAATGCAAGAGAAAGAAAGTAACATAGGATAAAATGACCTCATTGCTCCAAACATATACAGTACTGCTAAGAAATCTCCTTATTAGTTCTTTTTATAGAATTAGCCCATTGATGAGATAAAGATACTAAATATAGTTATTTCTTACAATAATATCTGGAAGATTAGTATTACACCAAATGTTGCCAAGAAACATATACACCAGGAGAAATGGTTCTGTTTTAGAGAACTAACCGAACAAAGAGACTTCAACTAATAAAGTAGCACATAATCCGTGATGTAATCCGTAGCCACACACTTATGCCACCTTGGCTCTACCCTATTAGTGAAATAAAAGATGACATATTTTTAAACTTAATTATTATCACATCAACAAAGAAAAAAACAAAAGTAATTTACTACTCCCTCCATCCCAAAATAAGAGTCGCTGAAACTCATAATGCAACGGAGGGAGTACTATAGTTTAGCACGTTTCTCTTTCACAAGTATAGCAGTTGAATAATGCGCAACAATCTGAAATCCTTCACTTACAAAGAAAGAGGGAAGGCATAATACAGGCTTGTTAGCTCACCCATACACAGATGAGTCAGTGATGAAGTGGATTGCCAAAAAGAACATACGGGGAATAATCATATCCATGTGTGGCATACTCAGCTCCACCCTTTCTCATCACTATCTTTGGTCACTATATTTGCTAGCACCACACCAAAAGTATGAAATTCCTCACGTTGAATACCTATAAACAAAAGGAGAAATAGGAGGTTATGTCAGCGACCAATCGAAATCATCGAAACTTCAGCACATCAGTACAATGTGTTGTAGATATTTGATTAATGGATGCAATCAACTTACGCATATTTCTTCATATTCGGATTCAGGGGTGCAGGTCCTGGATGGATTCTGTGGTGCGCCTCTATGGTCAATGCAAGCTGCGGGGAAAGAAAAGTTGAGATGTGATATCTTCAGACCAAGAACTACAGTTACAGGTTCAGATTTGCTTCAAATCATTTAGGCGCAACCAAGAATACCGAGATTAAACGTTCGCTTGTAGCCCTTGATGAATATCAGGATCTTCTTGTTGAAATCAAAGTCGGGGTTCCAGATCAGGGACCCATACCCGAAGACCCGCACCACCATCTTGTTGTTTGTTTCCCCTGCAGACAACAACAAACTGAGCGCACAAGAAGCCATTCCCCTTCCTCGAACAATAATGTCAACATCGCCCCCAAACCAAAAGCCCCAAAACAGTTCAACAAAATCCCCCCAAAAAGGTACGGGTAGGGGTAGGTGGATTCGGTTACCTAGCACACCAGAAAGAATGCCGCTGGTGGGTCGGCGGCGCGCGGGGAGGAGCATGATGGGGATTTGGCTCCTCTTACCTCACCCGCGTCTCCTCTCCTCCGCCTGCAGTCTTCTCTCGTTGGATGGATAGATAGGGGTTTCTGGTCGGAGAGGGGGGAGAAGAAGACAGTGGCCTTCTCTCATCTCCTCCGCCATGGTCTCCTCTCCCCGGTTCACGCCCACGCCCATCGGCTCCCTTGCGGCGCTTGTCCTTGCTGCCCGCGCCGCAGCCGCGGCCACGCCCTGCCAAGATGATACAACAATAAGAAGCCAGGGGGTGAATCATTATCCTTTAGCATGGACACCATGATGTTTCAGCGTCTTGTCATTGCATTGAACAGGAAAGAACCTTCTTAGCAAAGGTGCATCGCTATTACCTTCGGCGGAGCGAATATTGCCACTGAACAACACTCATGGTGCAAGATAGAAATATTATTAAACGGTAAGCTAGTTCAAGTGATCATGAATAGCAAGGGAAACAACGTGTTTTATCACTGATATTATATAGTTGAAATCTCAGTGCACATCACATATATATTTTCTAGCAATACCAAGCTTGATCTCAAATAGAACATATCCACATTACCCTCAGGATAACTGAACAACAATACCTGACTGTGGGTCACCCAGTTGAATCCATCCATCTTGGTGTTGGAAATATGCCCTAGAGGCAATAATAAAAGTATTATTATATTTCCTTGTTCATGATAATTGTCTTTTATTCATGCTATAACTGTATTATCCGGAAATCGTAATACACGTGTGAATACATAGACCACAATATGTCCCTAGTGAGCCTCTAGTTGACTAGCTCGTTGTGATCAACAGATAGTCATGGTTTCCTGGCTATGGACATTGGATGTCGTTGATAACGGGATCACATCATTAGGAGAATGATGTGACGGACAAGACCCAATCCTAAGCATAGCACAAAGATCGTGTAGTTCGTTTGCTAGAGCTTTGCCAATGTCAAGTATCTCTTCCTTTGACCATGAGATCGTGTAACTCCTGGATACCGTAGGAGTGCTTTGGGTGTATCAAACGTCACAACGTAACTGGGTGACTATAAAGGTGCACTACAGGTATCTCCGAAAGTATCTATTGTTTTATGCGGATCGAGACTGGGATTTGTCACTCCGTGTAAACGGAGAGGTATCTCTGGGCCCACTCGGTAGGACATCATCATATGCGCAATGTGACCAAGGAGTTGATCACGGGATGATGTGTTACGGAACGAGTAAAGTGACTTGCCGGTAACGAGATTGAACAAGGTATTGGATACCGACGATCGAATCTCGGGCAAGTAACATACCGATAGACAAAGGGAATTGAATACGGGATTGATTAAGTCCTTGACATCGTGGTTCATCCGATGAGATCATCGTGGAACATGTGGGAGCCAACATGGGTATCCAGATCCCGCTGTTGATTATTGACCGGAGAACGTCTCGGTCATGTCTGCATGTCTCCCGAACCCGTAGGGTCTACACACTTAAGGTTCGATGACGCTAGGGTTATAAAGGAAGCTTGTATGTGGTTACCGAATGTTGTTCAGAGTCCCGGATGAGATCCCGGACGTCACGAGGAGTTCCGGAATGGTCCGGAGGTAAAGATTTATATATAGGAAGTCCTGTTTCGGCCATCGGGACAAGTTTCGGGGTCATCGGTATTGTACCGGGACCACCGGAAGGGTCCCGGGGGCCCACCGGGTGGGGCCACCTGCCCCGGGGGGGCCACATGGGCTGTAGGGGGTGCGCCTTGGCCTACATGGGCCAAGGGCACCAGCCCCAAGAGGCCCATGCGCCTGGGGAAACCCTAAAGGAAGAGTCCCAGCAGGGGAAGGCACCTCCTAGGTGCCTTGGGGGGGAGGACTCCTCCCCTGGCCGCCGCCCCCTTAGAGATTGGATCTCCTAGGGGCTGGCGCACCCCCCCCTTGGGATCCCTATATATAGTGGGGTAGGAGGGCCTCCCAAACACACCTTATGCCTTTGGTGCAGCCCCTCCCTCTCTCCCAAGTTATTCTCCTCACCCGTGGTGCTTGGCGAAGCCCTGCGGGATTGCCACGCTCCTCCACCACCACCACGCCGTTGTGCTGCTGCTGGATGGAGTCTTCCTCAACCTCTCCCTCTCTCCTTGCTGGATCAAGGCGTGGGAGACGTCACCGGGCTATACGTGTGTTGAACGTGGAGGTGCCGTCCGTTCGGCACTAGGATCATCGGTGATCTGAATCACGACGAGTACGACTCCATCAACCCCGTTCACTTGAACGCTTCCGCTTAGCGCTCTACAAGGGTATGTAGATGCACTCTCTTTCTACTCGTTGCTGGTCTCTCCATAGATAGATCTTGGTGACGCATAGGAAAATTTTGAATTTCTGCTACGTTCCCCAACAGTGGTATCAGAGCTAGGTCTATTGCGTAGATTCTTTGAACGAGTAGAACACAAAGTAGTTGTGGGCGTTGATGTTGTTCAATATGCTTACCGTTACTAGTCCAATCTTGTTTCGACGGTATTGTGGGATGAAGCGGCCCGGACCGACCTTACACGTACTCTTACGTGAGACAGGTTCCACCGATTGACATGCACTTGGTGCATAAGGTGGCTAGCGGGTGCCAGTCTCTCCCACTTTAGTCGAAACGGATTCGATGAAAAGGGTCCTTATGAAGGGTAAATAGCAATTGGCATATCACGTTGTGGTCTTGCGTAGGTAAGAAACGTTCTTGCTAGAAACCCATAGCAGCCACGTAAAACATGCAACAACAATTAGAGGACGTCTAACTTGTTTTTGCAGGGTATGCTATGTGATGTGATATGGCCAAGAAGAATGTGATGAATGATATGTGATGTATGAGATTGATCATGTTCTTGTAATAGGATTCACGACTTGCATGTCGATGAGTATGACAACCGGCAGGAGCCATAGGAGTTGTCTTTATTTTTTGTATGACCTGCGTGTCATTGAAGAACGCCATGTAACTTACTTTACTTTATTGCTAAACGCGTTAGCCATAGAAGTAGAAGTAGTTGTTGGCGTGACAACTTCATGAAGACACGATGATGGAGATCATGATGATGGAGATCATGGTGTCATGCCGGTGACGATGATGATCATGGAGCCCCGAAGGTGGAGATCAAAAGGAGCAAAGTGATGATGGCCATATCATGTCACTATTTGATTGCATGTGATGTTTATCATGTTTATACATCTTATTTGCTTAGAACGACGGTAGTAAATAAGATGATCCCTTACAACAATTTCAAGAAGTGTTCTCCCCTAACTGTGCACCGTTGCTACAGTTCGTCGCTTCTAAGCACCACGTGATGATCGGGTGTGATGGATTCTTACGTTCACATACAACGGGTGTAAGACAGTTTTACACAGCGAAAACACTTAGGGTTAACTTGACGAGCCTAGTATGTGCAGACATGGCCTCGGAACACGGAGACCGAAAGGTCGAGCATGAGTCGTATGGTAGATACGATCAACATGAAGATGTTCACCGATGATGACTAGTCTGTCTCACGTGATGATCGGACACGGCCTAGTTGACTCGGATCATGTGATCACTTAGATGACCAGAGGGATGTCTATCTAAGTGGGAGTTCATAAGATGAACTTAATTATCTTGAAGATAGTCAAAAGACTCTTTGCAGATTATGTGTAGCTCGCGCTTTAGTTCTACTGTTTAGTTATGTTCCTAGAGAAAATATAGTTGAAAGTTGACAGTAGCGATTATGCGGACAGTAGAAAGCTTATGTCCTTAATGCACCGCTCAGTGTGCTGAACCCCAAACCTCGTTTGTGGATGTTTCGAACATCGAACATACACGTTTTGATAACTACGTGATAGTTAAATGGTTTAAGTAGAGGCACCAAAGACGTTTTCGAAACGTCGCGGAACATATGAGATGTTTCGAGGGCTGAAATTGGGATTTCAGGCTCGTGCCCATGTTAAGAGGTATAAGACCTCCGACGATTTTCTTAGCCTGCAGACTAAGGAGAAAAGCTCAATTGTTGTGCTTGTGCTCAGATTGTCTGAGTACAACAATCGCTTGAATCGAGTGGGAGTTGATCTTCCAGATGAAATAGTGATGGTTCTCCGAAGTCATTACCACCAAGCTACTAGAGCTTCGTGATGAACTATAACATATCAGGGATAGATATGATGATCCTTGAAATATTCATGATGTTTGACACCGCAAAAGTAGAAATCAAGAAGGAGCATCAATTGTTGATGGTTGGTGAAACCACTAGTTTCAAGAAGGGCCAGGGAACAAAGGGATACTTCATGAAACGGCAATTCAGCTGCTGCTCAAGTGAAGAAACCCAAGGTTGAACCCAAACCCGAGACTAAGTGCTTCTGTAATAAGGGGAACAACCACTGGAGCAGCATTACCCTAGATACTTGGTAGATGAGAAGGCTGGCAAGGTCGATAGAAGTATATTGGATATACATTATGTTAATGTGTACTTTACTAGTACTCCTAGTAGCACCAGGGTATTGGATACCGGTTCGGTTGCTAAGTGTTAGTAACTCGAAATAAAAGCTACGAAATAAACGGAGACTAGCTAAAGGTGAGCTGACGATATATGTTGGAAGTGTTTCCAAGGTTGATATGATCAAGCATCGCACGCTCCCTCTACCACCGAGATTGGTGTTTGCGTTGAGCATAGACATGATTGGATTATGTCTATCGCAGTACGGTTATTCATTTAAAGAGAATAATGGTTACTCTATTTATTTGAATAAAACCTTCAATGGTCTTGCACCTAAATGGAATTGTTTATTGAATCTCAGTCGTAGTGATACACATTTTCATGCCAAAAGATATAAGATAGTAATGATAGTACCACTTACTTGTGGCACTGCCATGTAAGTCATAATGGTATAAAACGCATGAAGAAGCTCCATGTTGATGGATCTTTGGACTCACTCGTTTTTGAAAAGTTTGAGACATGCAAACCATGTCTATTGGTGTATATGCATGAAGAAACTCCATGCAAATGGATCGTTCGGACTCACTTGATTTTGAATCACTTGAGATATGCAAATCATACCACATGGGCAAGATGACTGAAAAGCCTCATTTTCAGTAAGATGGAACAAGATAGCAACTTGTTGGAAGTAACACATTTTGATGTGTGCAGTCCAATGAGTGCTGAGGCATGCAGTGAATATCGTTATGTTCTTACTTCACAGATGATTCGAGTAGATGTTGAGAATATTTACTTGATGAAACACAAGTCTAAATTATTGAATGGTTCAAGTAATTTCAGAGTGAAGTAGAAGATCATTGTGACAGGAGGATAAAATGTCTATGATATGATCATAGAGATGAATATCTGAGTTACAAGTTTTGGCACACAATTAAGACATTGTGGAAAATGTTTCACAATTAATACCGCCTGGAACACCATAGTGTGATGGTGTGTCCGAACATCATAGTTGCACCCTATTGGATATGGTGCGTACCATGATGTCTCTTATCGAATTACCACTATCGTTCATGGGTTAGGCATTAGAGACAACCACATTCACTTTAAATAGGGCACCACATAATTCCGTTGAGATGACACCGTATGAATTATGGTTTAGAGAAACCTAAGTTGTCGTTTCTTGAAAGTTTGGGGCTGCGACGCTTATGTGGAAAAGTTTCAGGATTGATAAGCTCGAACCCAAAGCGGATAAAATGCATCTTCATAGGACACCCAAAACAGTTGGGTATACCTCCTGTCTCAGATCCGAAAGCAATAAGGGATTGTTTCGAGAATCAGGTCCTTTCTCGAGGAAAAGTTTCTCTCGAAAGAATTGAGTGGGAGGATGGTGGAAACTTGATGAGGTTATTGAACCGTCTCTTCAACTAGTGTGTGGCAGGGCACAGGAAGTTGTTCCTGTGGCACCTACACCAATTGAAGTGGAAGCTTATGATAGTGATCATGAAGCTTCGGATCAAGTCACTCCCAAACCTCGTAGGATGACAAGGATGCGTACTACTTCAGAGTGGTACGTAATCCTGTCTTGAAGGTCATGTTGCTAGACAACAATGAACCTACGAGCTATGGAGAAGCGATGGTGGGCCCGGATTCCGATAAATGGCTTGAGGCCATAAAATCCGAGAGAGGATCCATGTATGAAAACAAAGTGTAGACTTTGGCAGAACGGCTCGATGGTCGTAAGGCTAATGAGTACAGATGGATTTCAAAAGGAAGACGGACAATGATGGTAAATTTCACCATTAAGAAAGCTCGACTTGTCGTTAAGATGTTTTCCGACAAGTTCAAGGAGTTGACTACGATGAGATTTTCTCACTCGTAGCGATGCTAAGAGTCTGTTGGAATTATATTAGCGATTACTGCATTATTTATGAAATCTTGCAGATAGGATGTCAAAACATTGTTTCCTCGACGATTTTAATGAGGAAAGGTTGTATGTGATACAACCGGAAGGTTTTGTCAATCCCGAAAGATGCTAATAAGTATGCAAAGCTCCAGCAATCCTTCTAAGGACTGGAGTGAGCATCTCGGAGTTGGAATGTATGCTTTGATGATGATCAAAATTTTGGGTTTGTACAAAGTTTATGAGAAACTTGTATTTCCAAAGAAGTGAGTGGGAGCACTATAGAATTTCTGATGAGTATATGTTGTTGACATATTGTTGATCAGAAATGACGTAGAATTTCTGGAAAGCATATAGGGTTATTTTGAAAGTGTTTTTCAATGGAAAGCCTGGATTAAGCTACTTGAACATTGAGCATCAAGATCTATAAGGATAGATCAAAATGCTTAATAATACTTTCAAATGAGCACATACCTTGACATGATCTTGAAGGTGTTCAAGATGGACCAGTCAAAGAAGGAGTTCTTGCCTGAGTTGTAAGGTACAAAGTTAAGACTTAAAGCTCGACCACGGCAGAAAAGAGAGAAAGGACGAAGGTCGTCCCCTATGCTTTAGACGTAGGCTCTACAGTATGCTATGCTGTGTACCGCACCGAAAGTGTGCCTTGCCATGAGTCAGTCAAGGGGTACAAGAGTGATCCATGAATGGATCATAGGACAGCGGTCAAAGTTATCCTTAGTAACTAGTGGACTAAGGAATTTTCTCGATTATGGAGGTGATAAAGAGTTTGACGTAAAGAGTTATGACGATGCAAGCTTAACACCTATCCGGATAGCTCTGAGTAGAGAGACCGGATACGTATAATGGAGCAACTTTTAGTATAGCTCCAAGTAGAACAGTTATTTGGAATAGCTCCAAATAGAGCGTGGTAGATACATCTAGGAGATGACATAGAGATTTGTAAAGCACACACGGATCTAAAAGGTTCAGACCCGTTGACTATAACCTCTCTCACAAGCATAACATGATCAAACCCAGAACTCATCGAGTGTTAATCACATGGTAAATGTGAACTAGATTATTGACTCTAGTAAACTCTTTGGGTGTAAGTCACATGGGGATGTGACCTTGAGTGTTAATCACATATCGATGTGAACTAGATTATTGACTCTAGTGCAAGTGGGAGACTGTTGGAAATATGCCCTAGAGGCAATAATAAAAGTATTATTATATTTCCTTGTTCATGATAATTGTCTTTTATTCATGCTATAACTGTATTATCCGGAAATCGTAATACACGTGTGAATACATAGACCACAATATGTCCCTAGTGAGCCTCTAGTTGACTAGCTCGTTGTGATCAACAGATAGTCATGGTTTCCTGGCTATAGACATTGGATGTCGTTGATAACGGGATCACATCATTAGGAGAATGATGTGATGGACAAGACCCAATCCTAAGCATAGCACAAAGATCGTGTAGTTCGTTTGCTAGAGCTTTGCCAATGTCAAGTATCTCTTCCTTTGACCATGAGATCGTGTAACTCCTGGATACCGTAGGAGTGCTTTGGGTGTATCAAACGTCACAACGTAACTGGGTGACTATAAAGGTGCACTACAGGTATCTCCGAAAGTATCTATTGTTTTATGCGGATCGAGACTGGGATTTGTCACTCCGTGTAAACGGAGAGGTATCTCTGGGCCCACTCGGTAGGACATCATCATATGCGCAATGTGACCAAGGAGTTGATCACGGGATGATGTGTTACGGAACGAGTAAAGTGACTTGCCGGTAACGAGATTGAACAAGGTATTGGATACCGACGATCGAATCTCGGGCAAGTAACATACCGATAGACAAAGGGAATTGAATACGAGATTGATTAAGTCCTTGACATCGTGGTTCATCCGATGAGATCATCGTGGAACATGTGGGAGCCAACATGGGTATCCAGATCCCGCTGTTGATTATTGACCGGAGAACGTCTCGGTCATGTCTGCATGTCTCCCGAACCCGTAGGGTCTACACACTTAAGGTTCAATGACGCTAGGGTTATAAAGGAAGCTTGTATGTGGTTACCGAATGTTGTTCGGAGTCCCGGATGAGATCCCGGACGTCACGAGGAGTTCCGGAATGGTCCGGAGGTAAAGATTTATATATAGGAAGTCCTGTTTCGGCCATCGGGACAAGTTTCGGGGTCATCGGTATTGTACCGGGACCACCGGAAGGGTCCCGGGGGCCCACCGGGTGGGGCCACCTGCCCCGGGGGGGCCACATGGGCTGTAGGGGGTGCGCCTTGGCCTACATGGGCCAAGGGCACCAGCCCCAAGAGGCCCATGCGCCTGGGGAAACCCTAAAGGAAGAGTCCCAGCAGGGGAAGGCACCTCCTAGGTGCCTTGGGGGGGGGGGGGAGGACTCCTCCCCTGGCCGCCACCCCCTTAGAGATTGGATCTCCTAGGGGCTGGCGCACCCCCCCCTTGGGATCCCTATATATAGTGGGGTAGGAGGGCCTCCCAAACACACCTTATGCCTTTGGTGCAGCCCCTCCCTCTCTCCCAAGTTATTCTCCTCACCCGTGGTGCTTGGCAAAGCCCTGCGGGATTGCCACGCTCCTCCACCACCACCACGCCGTTGTGCTGCTGCTGGATGGAGTCTTCCTCAACCTCTCCCTCTCTCCTTGCTGGATCAAGGCGTGGGAGACGTCACCGGGCTATACGTGTGTTGAACGCGGAGGTGCTGTCCGTTCGGCACTAGGATCATCGGTGATCTGAATCACGACGAGTACGACTCCATCAACCCCGTTCACTTGAACGCTTCCGCTTAGCGATCTACAAGGGTATGTAGATGCACTCTCTTTCTACTCGTTGCTGGTCTCTCCATAGATAGATCTTGGTGACGCGTAGGAAAATTTTGAATTTCTGCTACGTTCCCCAACACTTGGCACCAAAATTGAAAGTTCCAGGTAGCTCCAGCTTGCCAAATAAAAACAGAATGATTATGATTTATGCACCTAGGTGATATCCCTCTGCAGATCATGATCGTTATACTGTACCTGTTGCCAACTTTGCTAGCCACATCATAGAAATCAACACCTAAAGGGTTGAAGCATAAAATATTCAGTACTTACTATGGGTAAAGGAAAATCATAAGAAATTATATCTATGGACTTGCAAAGACAATCAAGAGCAACGGCTGATGTGAAAGCTTACACTGGGTGTATATACGACTCATCTTTTTCCACCAAATTGTCAGTGATAGCACAAATATTTGTAATTTGGAACTAACTGGACAGAAAAATAGGATGCAAATTTATGTCCTCTTGCATGAAACATATTGTTACAGCTGCAAAAATCATGTCATGGAATAGAAGCTACCATTAATCATGTTAGTGCAAGAGGCCACAAACATGCTACCTAGATACACCCTTTGGATCACCCTGGTAGCAGCCAAGCCCTCTGCCGTTCCGCCAGAAGGAGATGAGATTCTTATATCTTTTATGCTTCTGAAAAAAAAATATAAAAGGCCGACAGATCAAACCATCATATATATGACCATTTCAGTTTCAATAATTTATTGATTCTCTTAAAATTAAATGATGTCTCGTCATCTTGTGTTTGCTTAAATATATAATTAATAGCCAGGGATTAGAGGCCGGATGTATAGAAAAATTAAAGCTTGGCTCTTGCACAGTCATTACCAGTTGCATGGACAGCAGTGGACAGAAAGCTAGATAAGCAGGATGCCGCTTTGCAAGCTTACTCGTGCATCAATGAACCGTTGAAGAAGTGAAATCTATCCACATATCCAGGTCGCAAGCTTACTCGTGCATCAATGAACCGTTGAAGAAGTGAAATCTATCCACATACCTAGGTCGCAAGCTTACTCCTGCATCAATGAACCGTTCAAGAAGTGAAAACTATCCACATACCCAGGTCGCTTTGCAAGCTTACTCGTGCATCAATAAATCGTTGAATAAATGAAATATATACACATACCAAGGTCTATGACAGGAGCCTAGAGAGGCCATCTAGTACTGTCACCAAGGGGAGATCACTTCTTGTCGAGATCGATTGAGCCTCTTCTCGAGCTCCCGGTCCCGATGTGTCCTGTCTTCCTCAATCTCACTGCACCATTCCTCTCCCCTTGCGGCATCCTCTCTGCTGCATAAATCATACATTGCATTTGCAGCAATATAAATGCCATTCTCAGCACTCCACAGCTTACAATAGTAAAATACCTAGCTAATTCTCTACGGTTCATTTACTTGAGAACTGCTGACAGAATTGAATACTGGAGAGTAGCTAAAATTGAAAGAAGAGAAGGAACAAGGATGTACACGCCTACTGGAAAGTACCTAAAACTGAAAGAAGAAAAGGAGCAAGGATGTACGCACATGTTAGGCTCCCTCTTCCCCAAGCTCGCACCTGCACCTTCTTCTCTCTACCTCTCCTCCTCCCTGAATCTTCCTCTTTCTCTCTTTTCTACCAGGGAAAACTAAAGCCCCGCCATGGCTTGGAGCTCTCCCTGCCAGCCATGGAGACCCGCCTCTACCTGCAAGGAATTCACACCCCCGCACCAGATCACTCCGTCTCACGCGCCCGTCCATCGTCGCTCAGGTCCGGGGAGCTCCTGCCTAGGTCGCTGGATCCCTCGATCCGGCCTTCATCGTTGTCACCGACGACCCCCGCTTGGATACCTCGCTCGGTGAGCCCCGCCTCGCCGCCCGCCTTCAGATCAACCAGATCCGTGGAGAAGGCCGAGGTGAGCTCCTCCATGGAACCGACAGCATCGGTTGTGGCCACGGCCAGATCCGTGGAGAACGACGACGGGAGGTCAGGGAGGAAGAAGAACGGTGACGGTGGAGGTCTCCCTTTGTCGATCTAGGAGGAGATCGATGGAGGTTGAGGGTTGGCGGCAGCGATGGAGAGGAGGGCGTCGGTGGTGGCCATGGCCGAATCACGGAGGAGGGGCGGCGACGGTGACGTCTTGTGGAGGAGGACGGAGAGGGCAACGGCGTCGTCGTGAGGTGGAGAGCCAGATCGGGGATTAGGGTGCGGCGGCGGGTGCGGTTGAAGGCAGGGAGACGAGGGGTAGCTAGGAGGAGCCACGTTCGTGCGGGCAAGCGTATCGAGCGCATCGAGGGCACGAGGGATCGATCCCAGGGACGAAAAAAAAACCGGAGGTGGGAGGATGACGAAAATAAACCAGCGAAAATAAACCGTCTCGGCTGAGCGGGAGGTGGGAGAAAGTACCAAAGAAGTACCAAAAAAGACCGGATGAGGTGGGACGAAAATAAAATCCGGAACGTGACTTACCAACTGAGACATTAGGAGTAGAGATGTTCCTACCCACTATGGAGGTAGTAACATAGTCTAGGAAAGTGTGTAAGTTACTAGCTTATGTTCTTGCCCATTGTGACCAGCCTAATGATGGCTATTTTCTGGACAACCTGCATAGTTTGTTTTATGAGATTTTCTTCATGAAGATTTATAGAACACATCTAATAGATTATGTATTAACATTGTGGTAGCCTTTTACATCGGGACAAGTGTCACTAAAAAACCATACCCGATAACTTATGTATAAATAGCTTGATAATATACACATAACATAGCTGATAAGTTAAGTACAAACGCCGCGATAACTTTTCACCCTGGCATAAAAGTTGTTAAAACTACATACTTGAATAACTTATGTGCAAATAGCATGATAATATACGGATAATAGAACTTAACTCACGTACAATCATCTCTATAACTTTTGATGCTGGGATAAAACTTGTTAAAAATATATAGATGATAACTCACCTACAATCATCATGATAACTTCTGATCCTGAGATAAAAGTTGTTGAAAATACATACCCTATAATTTTAGGTGTCAATAATATGATAATATACGCACAACATAGCTGATAACTCATGTACAATCGCCACGATAAGTTTTGGCACTGGCCAAAATTTTATTGAAAATGCATACCTATAATTTCTGTATAAATAGTATGGTAATATACGCACAAGAAAGCTATTAGTCATGTAGAAAGACCGTGGTAACTTTTGACCACGGGATAAAAATTATGGAAAAACATACCCCGCCCCCTCCCCATAACTTCTAGTACGTAAATAGAGTGATAATACGCGCACACCAGAGTTGATAACTCGCGTACAAATGCCACGATAACTTTTGACATGAGAAAAAAAGTTGTTGGAATACATGCACCTTATAACTTATGTGTAAATAGCATGATAATATATGCACAAAAGAGATGATAATTCACATACAAAAATATTACGGTAAATTTTTCTTTACTCCGATTTTTTTTATTAAAAAACATGCCCCCAATAAACTTCTGTGTAAATAGAATGATAATACATGCACATCAGAGTTGATAACTCACATACAAACGTCGCGGTAACTATTTACCCAGGAAAAAAATAGTTGGAAAATATACATCCGGTAACTTAGGTGTAAATAGCATTATAATATACACATAGAAGATCTGATAACTAATGTACAAACATCAAGGAAAATTAATGACCAATGGAAAAAAAAGTTGTTAAAACAACATACCCGAAAACTTCTATGCAAATTGCACGGTAATATACATAGTACAAAGCCGATAACTCACTACAAACACCAAGGTGACTTTTAACCACGAGAAAAAAGTTTATTGAAAAACATACTCTGGTAATTCTATGAAAACAGTATGATAATATACGCACGACAGGGTTGATGATAACTTACTTAGTCTAGACGTGATAACTTTTTCATCCTGGATTTTTTTTTGAAAAACACCATGTGTCAATATCATCGTAATATATGCCCACCAGAGTTGATAATCTTCTTCGCCCTGGCGTGGTAACAATTTTGACCAGGGGATTTATTTTGTTGAAAAACACCCCCTCCCCATTATCATGGTAATAGATACACAACAGATTACCCCAGATGTGGTAACTTTTTGACATAAAAAAATCTTCGGAACATAGAAACATGGGATCTGGTTTTGAAGGCATCGTCGTTTCGAGCTACAAAACATTTGGATTTTCTAAAAAGGGAGAATTTTGGTCGACATTAAATTTTTTTGGCCCTCTATTGTATTCATGCATGTGCACGTGAGGAAAAATTGTGGGAACCATTTTTTATACCTCGATAATATCTGTGTAAACAACATGATAAATTATGTCTTGCACACTGATAACTTATGTAGGAGAGGCGTAATAACTTTCGACCTGAAAAAAAAAGTCGTTGGAACATATCAACATGGGATCTAGTTTCAAAGATCTCGTCGCGACGATTTTTTATATGAAAGCAGTTTTTCAATCGGAGCTATGGTTTGTGCTGCAAAACATTTTAAAGTTTAAATTTCAGAGGAATCTTTGATGATATCAGCAATTTTGCTTTTATATGCATGTATGTTTAACAATGCAACTGCAGCTCACGCGCATGCAAAATCATCATAGCCTCCTGCATGCATGCTTCGGATCTGACATCTGCGAATCGTCCGCACTTGTTGTTAAAATCCTGCCATCGGGAAGTTAGCAAAGTCCTTTACTATGTTATATTTCTGCTCTCTCGCAAGGCCACATCATCCTCTTTTCCTGGCGCCATCTCGCACGTTATCCCTTGATGCCTGACTTTTTTTTTACTGTCTCCCCTACCTCTGTACTAGCGGTTGGGTTGTACGAAGCGGCTTCTCGGTCTTTCAATGTTTGGAAGCCTGTATGGGCTGCTCGGACTTTCAATGTTGGAAGCCCGTATGTTGTACCCATTAGGGTTCCCGCATCGCATCGCTTGCTTTTGCAGCGCCTCCTCTGCGTCCTTTCTTCTCCACAACTGCCCCTCTTCCTCTTCACCTTCTCCAATTCTTCATTAATGGAGAGAATGCATCGGCACCTTAATTTGCCTCCTCCTCTCCCATGTCTGCCTTACCCACCATTTTCTCTCACAATTAATACCCTCCCCGTCCTACCATAGATGCGTCCTCTTTTTCTCCCCGGCTACAGAATATCACCTGATCCGTCCTCTTCTTCTCCTCGGCTATAGATTTTCGTGGCCTTCGCTCCCTCGTCCTACCATCACCTTCAACTTAATTGACTACCACACGCATCAGCCAGGAGAAGGAAAGCGTCGTGTGGTTTTCGACAACTGCTCCATGATCTGCTGCGACGAGAAGAGATACTGCCAGTCAAAGAGTATTACAAGGTAAACCCTAGATCACAAAAATAACTTAAAGTAGCAAATTTACCTTTTACTGTTTTGATTTACTCTAGCAGATTGCGTCAAAATCCCTTTGAAGAAGACAATGCTACCATCCACTGAAGGTAAGTACTGTGCCTCCATTTTCTTAGCAAGATTGTATTATCATGCATTAATACATCTTATTTTCCAATGTACTAATTTTGCATAGATTGTATTGTCATGCATTGCTAAAGAAGACATCTGAAGAAATTACTTTGCACAAATGCAAAAATATCTGTTGATAGTATGACTCCCATAATCGAACATGCAGACTATTTTTGTTGTTAATGCTCTTATCAACGATGGACAATTCTAACCTGCTAGTCACGTCACGGAGATACATCTTATTTTCCATGTCTACACATCTCCTTTTGTGTTGTTCAACAATTATAGTCGGACACTGTTTCAAATTTGGCCATGACTGATACTGCATGATGGTTGAATCTGCCAGAGGGTGGCAGTTAGGTCAGCCATAGATGCGTGCCATTGTTTCCTAGCCCGAGAGGTCAGATCTAAGTCTATGCAATTCAGTTATTTCAGTATCCTTCCTTTGGCTATTTAGTCCATTGGGGTATGTTTCTCCCGTGTGTATAGACAGGTGCAGTGGTTTTGGTATGAAAACTTCAAGCTTAAGTTGCTGAACTGAATCAGTGTAGTGTGCAATCCATCTTGACATGACATCATGTAACTAAAATTAGGAAAAATGTGTTGCCCAGAAATGACATTTTATTATTGAAAACATTATTACCCCCAAGGGCATAATTTATGCCGCCATTATGGGACCATACCATATGATTCATGAGCCTACAATGATATGTTGGAAGATGCGATTCTAACATAGGTTTCTGAACGCCGAGCTACTCTGTTTTTCTACATCTAGAATTTTTAGTGATATGTTTTCTTCTCCGGTCTTCTTCTTTACCAAACATACAAATCTATATTTGCGTAATTGGATGAGATAATAAGTTAGGACCTTCCAATATGTCAGAAACTTGGAAAATTCTGATGTGGTTACAGCAGGACGAGATGCATTTTAGTTGTCCAAGAGGTATCATCTCTCGATCAAATGCATATACACAAATGATGATATCTTACTATGTCCTTATACTCACGTGATAATAAGTTTCTTTCTTTAGTTGTGTTTTTGTTATTTTCTTATTCCTTGCTTGTTTGAGTAATTTGTTCTGTGACACGAGTCTCAGTTGGTGATGTCTTTCTGATAAGGGGATGGGTTTATGATGTTAGTTGCTTAACCCTGCATCAAGAGGATTTCCCTGACGATTGTAACATGGTGGTAATTATGTTCAGAGAATTATTGTTCATTGCTCTTCAATAATGCGTGAAATATATGCGTGAGTGTGCAGGTTAGTTGGTTAATAATGTGAACCACCATTTATGTGTGCTCCATCTGTGAATTGTTCTTTCGTCTCACATAGTGTATTTCTTATGTTTCCTCGGTGTGAAGATTAGAACAATGAAGGCTCATTACTAAGCACTTGCATTATTTTATTTGTGTTTTGTGTTTATTTAAGATTTATATTTTTAGAAGGAAAAAGGGAAAACATTTCTATTTTTCTAGCAAGTTGTGCATTGTTTAATCTCATCAAATTATTTACTTTAGTTGAGAGATCACATGGTTAATAAGTATATTCATATTATTTATATTTCATTTCTCTAATCTATCCCCTTTTTCATACTACTTTTTTTGGAAGAAAGTTCCAAACTATTCATCTTCAATCTTGACGATACAAAAAACACTAAAAAGGTAACAAAAATTACAACCAGATCCGGGGACCACCTAGCGACGACTATAAGCACTCGAACAAGCCAAAGGAGCGTCGCCGTCATTGTCCCTCTCTCACCGGAGCCACGGAAACCTTGTTGTAGTAAACCGTTAGGAAGTTGTCGTACTAAGACCCCATAGGACCAACGCACCAGAGCAGCAACCATTGCCAATGAAGAAAGTTCTGTTATAGAACAGAAGGGTCAAACATGTAAATACCCAAATGAAGATGAACGAAGACCAGATCCAAACAGATCCGCCGAAGACCGGCACTGACTGAATCCCGCGGGATGGAGACACACCTGCACACGTCCACTGAAGATGCTAGATGCACCATCAGAAACTTGAAATGGGGATCTGTGAAACCCTCAGAATCATTTTGAAAATGATCCAAATAAAAATTTCTCCAAAAGGGTCCAAGAAAATGCTCATGTTGCTCTCTGAAAATATTGGACAGAGATAAAAATCAAACCAATATTTTTAGTGGCTCATGGACATTTATTTTGGGCATTTGGAATTAATGCATAAATATTTGCATTGGAAATATATTTCTATATATATTAATATATGTCCAAATATTATGCCAATTATAAAGGAGCTCTGGAATAATATATCTAGCCCCTGCAAAAATTGGCATAAGCTAAATAAATGATTTAATATATTATTTAAATCAAAACAAATGTCAGAAATTAGAAAACAGAAAAAGAAATAAAAGGGAGAAGCTTACCTGGGCTCCTCCCTGTGCAGCCCATCCAGCTGGCCGGCCCAGCCAGCAGGCGGCCCAGCCCGCCTCCCTCCTCTGTCGTCTTCGTCCCGACAGAGGGAGGGGAGTGTGGCCGGCGCGCGCGCCCGCCACCGCGCCACGCCACCTCTCTCCCTGCTTGCCTGCCCTCCCCTCCTCGCTCGTTGCCCTGGACGACGCCACGCCTCCCCCCCTGCTCTCTCTCACTCTCCCCCGGCTCTCCCCTCCTCTCCCTCGCTCTCTCTCTCACACGGTCGAACACCACCGTCACCGCCGTTCGCCATAGCAGCCGACTCCGGCCATCCCTCACTCCCTCGACTAGCTCAGGAGCTCCGCCTCGACCTCCTCTTCCTCCCCACCGCTCCACGGGTCTCCGGAAGCTCTGCATCGCCGTCACGCCGCCGTTCCCCTCTTCGGGCTCCGACCACCGTCGCCGACGAATTCGCCGTCTCCAGCGCGTCCCCGAGCCCGCTTCGACGCCTACTGCAACCGCGGTGAGCCCCTGAGTCGTTTCCCCCTTCTTCCCGTGTCTCTTTCGACCTCTAGGCCTTAGCCCCACCCTGGCCGAGAGCTCCACGCCGCCGGCGATGTCGTCGTCGTGGCCACGGTCACCGTAGCGCCCAACCGAGCACACTATCATGCTCCACGCCTCACTAGGAGCACGCAGCACGCACCAACACCTCCCCAAACCCCCTGCAACGCCGACTCCGACCGCACCCGAACTCCGGCCGCCGCTCACGAGCTCGCCGTCGACGACTCCGGCCACCTCAGGCCCGGCCACCACCACCGTTCGACGCGCGGGAGCAAGGGCTCTCCAACGAGCCCAAGCACAGCCTCGCCCGTGCCCTGTAGCGCGATCCCGCATCGCGCCGCCGTCTCGGGCCTCGCCGGCGTCACGTCGCCGGTGGGTTTGACCCACTTTGACCACGGCAGGACCCCCCCCTGAGTCCCTGACAGGTGGGCCCAGCCCTGTAGCTAATTAGGATTAGCGCTAACCACTGTTAGTTAACCCCCTAACACTGACTAGTGGGCCCCAGCGCCCCTAATTAGTAATTAGAATTAATTTAACTCTGTTTAACCCCCCCTGTCACTGACGTGTGGGCCCCACACGTCAGGTTTGACCTCAGCCAGCCGCAGTTGACCACTGACGTCATGCTGACGTCATGCTGGCGCAATAATCATATTTCTGGATTTAAATTAAATCAGGAAATTCCAGAATATTAGTTAAACTTCAAAAATTCATAACTTTTATTCTGTAACTCCAAATTGGACAAATTATATATGAAAAATGATCAGAAAAATCCAATCTATCCATCTGTACTATTTTCATGCATGATCAAACAAGTTAAATTGATGTTTTAAGCAGAACAAGGAAAAGCACTTTAAAAGGCCATATTTGAATTTGAAATTTGAATCCTTGATTCAAATTTGTTCAAACCCTTTGGTTTTAGTTGCATTAGCCCAACACACTCATATTGCCATGTTTCATGCATGCATCATATTGTTGCACGTTGTTTGGTGATGGTTGTGTATCGATGTCCCTTGCGACAGGTTCTGCCTCCGAGGAGTACCGTGATTACCCTAACGAAGAACCGTATCAGTGCACCGACCCGTCAGGCAAGCAACCAACCATTTGATCATATCGATACAATCCCATGTTCTCGCTCCTGCTCTCTTTTACTGCATTAAGACAACGCGATTCAAACTGCTGTGTGCTACGGTAGTTGAACCCATTTCCTCTGCATGACCTGTCATTGCCACAGTAACTAGATGAAACCCACTAGCATGTGTAGGAGTTGATTGAGCCATATGTATGTGTTGTTCCTACCTTGCTATGCCTGCTATGCTTAGAGTCGTGTCAGGTCTGGTTCATCTGGGTGATGGGCTAGAGTGAAATGTTTATGTCGGTAATGAGAGTGGTGTGGTGAACATGATTTGGTAAAGGTATCGATGAGAGGCCATGTAGGAGTACATGGTGGGTTGTTTCATTGAAGCCGACCTTAAGCACTGAGATCTGTATGTGTGATTTAAGATACAGCTACTACCATGCATTGGGCCCTGAAATATGACCCCGCTCGACTTCTTATTCACCCTAGCTCTCTGTCCAGGAGTTGCAAGTAGTTTCTGGTGTTTGTAGCCTACTGGAGGCCGTGGACAGCGCTGACCGTAGGGGTGGGCTGTGATGCGGTAGGTACGTGGCCGGGTGTACCGGATACCCGTTAGGTATCTCGGGAACCCTGTTCACATCGTTCGGGGCCGTATGGGAAACCTCGGCCGGACTCCCTGCGGATGGAACCTGAATAGGCGATAAACCTGGACTAGAGGCTTAAGTGTTTAGGTAGGTCGTGGTCTACACCCACGTCGGCTTTCGCTTGAAGTCTGCCGAGCACATGTCGTGTGCAGATGCTAAGTGGTGGAAACATGTATGAAGAAGTACACCCCTGCAGGGTTAACATGATCTATTCGAATAGCCGCGTCCGCGGTAAAGGACTACTTGGTTGCCTATACAGTTCATAGACAAGTAAATGGAAACTACTAAAAGCCTCAAGATAAGTGTGAGTGCCGAGGATGGCTCTTCCGTAGGAAGACGGAGGTGGATCCTCGGTAGTGTATTGAAGTGGTGAGTAGTGGACTCGTGTGCGCAAAACCATTTCAAGTTGGAGTATCGTAGGATAGCCTAGCCAAGAGTCAAAGCTGGCTTGCTGCAATAACTCCACCAACCCTTATTGATACTATGCATGTATGTAGGATCTGATGTAAGTCTTGCTGAGTACCTTTGTACTCATGTTGCTATAATCTACATTTTTTACAGAAGACGCTGCAACCCCTTCTGATGGGTTCTATGTAGACGTTGACATCAACGAGTAGGCTAAAGACCCAGGTGGTGACCCTGAGCTTGTGATGGACCACGTAGTATAGCAGAGGCTTTCCAAGCCTCTTTTATTTTACTAGTTGTCTGTACTCAGACAAGTTACTTCCGCTGCTGGCTTGTATGACTGTATGACTTGTATGTTGGGTCGTGAGACCCGTACCTCTGTGTATGATATGTATGGCTCCCTGAGCCTTAAATAAAGTACTTGTGTCATAGAGTCATGTTGTGATGCTTCGTTGTATTTGCACATATCGAGCATATTGTGTGTATGATTGAAATGCTTGGTATGTGTGGGATCTGACTATCTAGTTGTTTATCTTTAGTAGCCTCTCTTACCGGGAAATGTCTCCTAGTGTTACCGCTGAGCCATGGTAGCTTGCTACTGCTCTGGAACACTTAGGCTGGCCGGCATGTGTCCTTCTTCGTTCCTGTGTCTGTCCCTTCGGGGAAATGTCACGCTTTGAGTACCGGAGTCCTGCTAGCCCGCTACAGCCCGGTTTACCGGAGTCCTGCTAGCCCAGTGCTACAGCCCGGACCCACTTGCTGATGACCGACACGTTCGAAGCTGGGTCATGGATGCCTGTCCCTGTAAGTCTGTGCCACTTTGGGTTTACGACTAGTCATGTCAGCCCGGACTCCTTATTATATGGATGCTAGCGACACTATCATATACGTGAGCCAAAAGGCGCAAACGGTCCCGGGCAAAGGTAAGGCGACACCCGTGGGGATACCGTGCGTGAGGCCGCAAAGTGATATGAGGTGTTACCGGCTAGATCGATGTGACATTGAGTCGGGGTCCTGACACTTTATACAATAATCTTTAGCATATCATACACATACAAATGTAATCATAGCTTATACATACAATTAGTCTCATCAAATCATGTCATCATCATAATCATCATCCAACACAAAGTGGTACCTCGTCATCATCTCGAAAATAGTGATACAAGTCTCGAATGATATGCAAATATATCGTCATCCATCTAAACAATGATATACGCGAGAAGAGCTATCACTTTGAGAACATGAGTTCATATCCCTCTTTCGCATTAGCGTGAACCTCTAAACTAACTATTGCCTGTCGCTCGGAAACCGGAAGGGCCTGACACTCCGGCCACTTGTCGTATGTATACTCCTGGCATAGCACTTCTTCGCCATCTATGATCTATGCACCTGCATCATCACATGAGTCGATGATATGCAACATATATAGTTGAGCAACAGAAAAAGACAGACTTGGCAAAAATAAAAACAACATATCATAAGCATAAATAACAAAGTTCATCGTACCCCAAAATGCCCTAACTAGAGTGATTTTCGCTAGTCGAGGAGGAGGACGGTTTAATTACATCACAAATAAAGTTTCACCGTGCATAACTCAAAGTTTTGTCATATAGAAAGTATGGACTAAACAGACACATTGTCATATATCGACAATCACTCCAACATGTCGTTCCATCCATCCAAGTCAGGGAGATAGTCCCCGAGCCTAGTGAAAGGCTTCAGGTCGAGACGCTGAGAGGCTATCCATGTTCGGACGTCTTCCCGCGATATTTGTCCTTCTTCGTAGAACATCCCTGTTTTTTTGACGACCTCCTTCATGATGATTTGGGCAAGTTTGTGCTGGATGTTATAGAACTCAGCTCGAAGTCGATGATCCTCGATATCTCCTATGTCCTTTGCCCATTGTAGAATATGGGCATCACCGGAAGAAGGTGCCACGCGAAGGTTCTGGTGATCCCGTCTGTACTCCAGCATGTGGTGTAGGACATAGAATCCATCATTAAGAGAATTGTCTGGTTGCTGGATGCAGCAGAAGTTGGTCTTATGGCCGAAGGCGACCCTGTCGCCCCTCATCTTCTTGTCCCTGACCTCTCCACCCAGTGATTGGTAGTGATACATAGCACTGTCGAGAACATCCTTGATGTGGGTGTAATCCTTTTTGTGAATGTTCTTCGACGTGTCCAAGTAAAGAGCGTGGGAGAATCGGGGTAGAGGATGATGAGGACGGCGCGCCCGCTGCTGCGCAAAATAAGTCCTCAAATTAATTAGCCTCCACTGTGCAAATGAATGATTGAAATCGAAGGAAGGATAGCAGCGCGGATGACTTACACGGGATGATAAGGCACGAGAATCGCCCCCTTGTCCTTATTGGTGAGCATGAAACTGACGATGTAATCCCTCGCGTATTCACGGTGATTTGCGAGACTCCCAAGAAGCCCTCGTGCATGTAGTACGGGTCAGAGACACAGATATGAGATATCTGCTCAACCCCGATGATGTAGTTCATGTGCAAGGCATAAAGGCGGACAAACGTAAAATCCAGCTTCTTCACGTGAAACATGTCGAATATGTAATCGAATCGGAGGAAGAACTTATCCGCGGGGAAGCTGTCGACGTACGACATTTATCGCGGAACGTTAACCACGTAGAGTGGGTATTCTGGATCTTTCGAGGCGATGAGGTCTTTCTCTACCCGCAACACATCGTCATGAAGTCTCTTTAGATCGCCGAATCTGGCCCGTAGCGCTGTTGCAGGTAGGATTGGTTGACCGCAGATATGCCATTTATCCGCACCAGGGATATCTATACGGTCCTGAAGCCGAGGCTGCTGAGGCGGCTGGATCATAGAAACAACTTTTTTGCCTTTCCTCGCTCTCTTCCTAAACTTCTTTACTACCGGAAGGTCGTCCATAATATGTTGAGACGGCAATTCAGGCACCGACTCATGACGCTCAAACCCTGAGGAGGCGCCAGTATAGACATACTGTTCAGCAGCGCCATCATCGTCCTCATCCTCATCCATGGCGACGTCATCAGCGACTAATGGAGCCTCCTCCTTACCCCGTCCGTTATCACCCAAATAATTGGGTAGGTGGGGTGTTGATGTTCATACCTTGTTGAGGCTGCGTGCTCGTGGGTGTGCTCCCGGCCGCCTCCAGACGAAGCAGACTCTTTGGCCACAACAGGACCCACCCAGCATTGCAACAATCATCAAGCCGCCGCGGTGTCTCGTCGTCATCCCCCAGTAGTACTGGAGGAGGCAAATTCTCGTGGCCCGGTTTGACACTGGCCACGGAAACCTTGAAGACGTTCGGGGGGATCGGCCGGCTGTGGAACAATGGTTCCTTCGGCTCCATTATCATCGCCTTCCCCACGTCCACCTTCTGGTCGCCGATGGTGTACAATATGGTGCACGGGGTTTCGGCAGCCTGCAAAGAAAATCTGCGACGTGAGACATCCGAAAGGCAAAGAAAACGGGAGATTATACATTTATATTGAAGGGGCCCAGTGTGACAGATACCGTGAGGGTGTTGAGCTCAGGCAAAGACGAAGCACCGCCTAGCACGTTCGGTGCGGGAGCCGGTGCGGGAGCAGGTGCAGCTGCAGGTGCTGGTGCAATGCTAGTCGAGCTGCTCCCCGCCAAGAAGTCAGCAAGGGGAAAGTCCGCTGCATCTTTTTTTGGATTTTGCCTGGTCCAATTGAAAACGGCCGGAACCAAGGTAGTAGAAATATCTAAAGCCACCTGTTTTGCGGCAGCTACCGCTGTTGCGACTGTCTCAGTTGATTTCTTCTCAACCGCAATCTCAACCCTCTTGTCGATGTTTTCTTCATTTAACCTCCGTCTTTCCTTTCTCTCCTCCGTGGTCTCACGGTAGTACTTCTTCCACGTGGTGCCGTCTCCGACACCGTGCACGCGTCCATACGACGGTCGAGTATCCACCGGTTGTTGTTTCAATATGTTCAACGCCCGGTTGAATGGAGTGTCCCACTTGGGCCTCGCTAATGCCTCAGACGGCGAGTCACTTTTGGCCGCAATCCTGTGCTACTCTCTCTGCAAAAGGCACAACAATCGTTTACAAATATGACTAACGTGTGCAGTCGAATTGATCAGAAACTAAAATTACCAGCAGTCTCATGAACTCCGTAATGACCGGTGTTGTCTTGTAAACCTTTTTCACTGGGTCCCAACGGTGCCGGGCCCTGAGGACGTCACGCTCCTGCGGGACGGTGAACTCCGCCAAGGGGTCTGGGATGCCCAGACTCGCAGCTTCCGCGTCCTCCTTGGCCCATTTGGACCTCTTTCCGCCGTAACCACGGCTTCCGAGGTGGTGGCTCCCAATGTTCCTCTCTTGAAGCCCCTTCATGTACTTAGACTTTTTTTTGGCATCTTCGGCCTCGCAAGCCTCCTTGAATATTTGAAACTGCTCTTTCGTGATTGTCGGATTATCCTTTACAATCTCGGAGTAGGGTTCCTTCTTGTCGATGATCCTTGCTTTCACTCGATTTTTCCAGGCGGCCAACGCGTCGCTAAACTTGGTCATGGCGTGTTTGTTTATCTTCTTTATTGCCGGGTCCTCATCTAGATCTTTATAATCCTTCTCATTCCGGCCCGGGAACAAGAATATCTGGTGAAACTTCTTTAGGAGGGAGCTCCTCATATTTTCTATCTTCTGTAGTTTCTCATCGTTGATGGTGGCGGTTGTCCGTATGATGCAGCCTATTTGATTGCCGTAGCATCGACGCGCTTCCTCGGGCGTCGTTGGCTCAAAATTGCCGTCGTCCACCTCCTTGACCACCACTCTAGTAGTCCTGAGTTTGTTAGGAACCCGTTGCCTCTTTGCTTTCGGTTCTACACCGGCTCCGCTCCCCGAGGCAGCGCCGGTCTCAGTCTCAGCGCCGGTCTGAGTCTGAGCGCCGGTCTCAGTCTTAGCACCGGTCTGCGTGTCGGTCTCAGTCCCCGATGCCACCGGTGGGCCCAACAATAACATCGGTTGATCATCGGTAAGGCTAAAAAATTCGTTTGCCGCCCGGTAGGTGTCGTCGCAATCACCAGAACCCTGTCCTTCATCGTTGCTAGCCATGTTTCCTATGATTAAATCTAGTCAATTAATTCTAGACCTAATAAAATGAATAATGACATAAAAAAGGCCTATTGTTTTGCAGGAATGTTGACTCCTTCCTGGTGCGGCAAATCACGGGCACTCGATATGTCCTAGTTTGTAGCACAAGTCATGCCGAAATTCATGGAAAATTTCGGCATGAGCTTTGCTAAAAAGTGGACAAATCGAGAACCTGAAATTTGCCGGAAAAGAAATGAATCAACATTCCGGCAAAACATAGGCCACTAAGCATCATTCCCTGCAAATAGTGTGCAAACAGTGTAGAAGAAAATTCATTTAACTACTAATAGAACAAAATTCAGTTAACTTTAGTGCTCTATAATGATGAAAGGAATTTTTTTCAGTTAACTACTAATTTCATTCATTTAGGTTATTCATTTAACATCACCTTATTAACCTACTGTACCAATCTTCTATATCTAAATAGCTAGCCCCCACTAACTATTTCTCTTAACATGCAAGCATGCCACATCATCGCACAACATGCACGAGAAAAGGCCCACACTCACTACCATATGTCTCGCAACATGCAAGCATGCCATTTCATCATGAAACCTGCATGAAAAAAGACCTATCTCAACATGCGAATTTCTATTCTATTATTCTATTTGTATTTAATAAACATTTTACAACTATATAGTGATCAAACATAATAAATTATATGTAGTTTCAGTTCTATCATTTTATATATGTTTCATACAATGAATCACATTGAGATATGTTACAAAATATTCCCGCAACAACGTGCGGGGTAACCTAATTAACCTAGCAAAACTCTAGTGCCCTAACTGAAAAACATCTAATTAACATCTAATTTTTTCTCTAAAATACCGAGAGAGATGTGTGAGGGGGAGGGGTGGGGGACTTACAGAGAGGGGATAGACGGTGGCGGGGAGGAGCTCGGTGACGGAGGCAGGGG
>NC_041388.1:645337366-645365116 GCF_002162155.2 Triticum dicoccoides | reverse complement strand
GGTGAGGTGGAGGGCGCCGGCGGTGACGTGGAGGGCGGCCTTGGGCGGCGGCTGTGAGGTTGAGGGCGGCCTCGGGCAGTGGCGGTGAGGCTGAGGGCGGCCTCGGGCGGTGGCGGTGAGGCTGAGGGCGGCCTCGGGCGGCGGCGGTGAGGAGACGGCGGCGAGGGCGAGGGACGATTTGGGGAAGAATTGGTGGCCGGGGGGCGGGGTGGGGGGAAGCCGCTGTTTAAGTGAGACGTAACGGTAGCGCGTTTCCGGAAACGCGCTATAGCTAAGTTAGCTATAGCGCGTTTACTGAAACCCGCTACTGCTATTCCTTTCTCCTTTTTTCCCTTTTTTCTTTTATTTTTCTTTACATTTTATTTTTTCTCTTTCTCCTTTTTCTATTTCTTTCATTTTCATTTACTTTTCTACTTGTTTTTCACTTTATTTTATTTTCATTAGCAGCAGCGCTTTACACGTAAGCGCGCTGCAGCTAAGGAGATTAGTAGTAGCGCTGGGCCATTATACGGGCTACTGCTAGGTTGGGCTAGCCATGTGCGCCCAGTTCAAACGTAGCAGCAGCGCTTTTTGCTAGTACGCGCTACTGCTAAAGTCATAGCAGTAGCGCGGTTTATTTACGTGCGCTGCTACTAAGTAGCAGCAACGCTTGATTTTGTACAGCGCTACTGGTAAAATTCCATGTATAGGCTTTTCCCTAGTAGTGTGTGGGGCGGCGAGGGGAGAGGAGGGGATTGTGACTGGAGTGGGTGAACATCGGTGGGCCCCACACGGCTATAAAATGCATTAATAGACGCATGTCAGGCACGCCGGTGACGCGACTCCTCACATGGGAAATCACGTGGTGCATACTCCCTGTGTGTGAAAGCGCTGATGTGACCATGATGTGACCACTCATGCATGCGAGCACGCACACGACCGATTGTGAGAGCGACACCTGGCATGGTGTGCCCCACGCGTCAGTAACAGCGCCGGCTAACAGTCAACTTCCTTGACCAACACCAAACCACCATTTGGGCATTGGTAAGGGTGGGTGGTGTGGTGGAGGGGAAAAGTGAGCAAAAGAAGTGTGCTTGGGAAAAATCAAGGAGGACTGTCGGAGTAAATAACCATGGGTAGCCTAGCCGGCTCCCCTTGGCCCTTCTGAAAAAATTACGAGCCGATCCGGCCCTCAAGAATCCAAGACATGGGGCCGCCTTCCCCTTGCCGGTTGTCTCCCAGGCCGGCTATTGGAAGGCAACCCGACTTTAGCCCTCATGAAGAAAGCCGCGGGAGGGCCGGCTCCGAGAAGCCGGCCGCGAGAAGGCCGACTCCAAGAAGCCGGCTCCCACAAAGCGGTCAAGATCGTACCCTCGAAGTCTGCATCCACATAACGGCGATGTGACGGGGCGTGGCTACAGTAAAGCCTGCCACCCCCAAATCCCGGAGCACGCCTGGCATAGTGCGCCGTACGGGTGGCCATGACCCGTCCGGCGCGGCACTGTTGCCACGTTGACCCTGATGTCATCCACGACGGGCTGCCAGCGCGGCCCACGGGCGGTGGGCCCCTTCGGGCAGAGAGACACCCGAAGGCGGCTAGGCCTCCCTCAGTCGGCCCAAGACAGAGCCGGCTCCCCACAGCCGGCTTGCCACCTCCCTCGAAGGAGACGCCCCATTAAGGAGACAAGACGCGGTGAGGCTACAACGATCACCCGCCGAACGGCGGCACTGTAGCCATGCCCACCTCGGCGAAGCCCTTGTCACCAGGATTGAGCAACAGTAACTAGCCGTCGACAAGGCCCTGGACAGTGGGGCCTGCCCGTCGACCAAGGAGCCGGTAGCCGGCGGGACCCACCAGCCGGCGGGCCCCAGCAGCCGGCGCAGAAGTCGGCGAGTGTAGACATAGACGGCTGGGCCCCACGCCCAGCCGGATTACGATTGTATCCCCGGGGGGTAGGCCTATATAAACCCCCCGGGACACCCATGCAAAGGGTTGATCCCTGCTAGTTTTAGACATCACATAGGGAGGAGAAGAGAGAGAGCAGTGCCCTTCTTCCTCCTCTTGCCAAACAGCTCACGGAGCATGTGTAGCTACTTGTTCATCTAGTGATCATGCGGAGACCCCGCAGAGCAGCAGTAGGGGTGTTATCTCCACGGAGAGCCCCGAAGCTGGGTAAGATTCGCCGGCGTGCATGTCTTCGCCTCATCCCGCTTCCAGGCACCGGCGACGTCTTATTGGCTCCCACAATGATAAGCCACCCGTTGGCATATGTCGCACCTACCACCCGACATTTGGCGCCCATCGTGGGGCCAGGTGCACCATCGTCCGGAGACCTGTTCTGGACGGGAACCCTCTTCCTCCCCCGCGAGCGTAGCCAGCCCGGCACACCCGACGGCGCTTGCCACGACGTGCTGCAAGGCGTCACCAACATCTGCGCAGCGAGTGGCCTCGCCGATCTCCTTGACAAGACCCTCATCTCCGACGAGCTCGCCTCTGACGCGGGCACCGACCACCTCGTCAACCTCCTCGGCCAGCTCCACGTCTCCGACGAGCCTGCTGTGGACTTGGAGTCGGTTGGCTCCACCGACCCGATGCCTGTCAACTCCGACACGGCCTCACTCGACACTTTCCCCACCGATGTCACGATCTACAACGACCCGCTTCCCCGGGCCGATGGCGGCGATGCTGTCACCACCGAGGTGATGGTCATCGGCCACGGCGGCGCTTCTGACGAGAGCGCCTGCGACGGCCCGCACACGGCGATCCACGACTTGTCCATCCCCCTCCCGACCGATGCCCACGCTGAAGCACTGGAGGCTCACCGCCTCGCCCTCCTCGCAGAGGGCCGGAAGTTGGTTTCCATGAGACACCTCGCTGAGGCCCACCGATGCGAAGCCGACCGTTGCTGTCAGACAGCGTGGCGCTGTCGTCGCCAACACGTTAGGAGTCGACCACCTAGTCTACGCCACTCCACTCAAGAACCTGCACGCCGCCCAGGCGGCCGTAGACGAGCTAGACGGACTGGGGGCCGAAGAACTCCCCCACATGACCTGACGCATCCAGCAGCTAATCGATGCAGCCGCGCAGCGGCACGAAGCCGACGCCCGCGCGGAAAGCCCTCCCCCGCATCAAGATCACGACGCGACGTCCCGGACGCCGACTATGGGTGAAACCCGCGCGCGGCACGAGAAAGAGCCGGCTGCCAGCCGAAGCCGAACCCGAATCTCCATCAAGCGAGACCCAGAAGGCCACCCCCGGGCTGTGGAGTGGCAGGGCAACCTGCCTCCGCCTCGGTCCCGTGGAGAGAGATATCCCACCCCACCGCCTGTTGCGCATCCGACTCTCAGCGGCCGGCTAGGTCGCCGCGAAGGAGTCGGCGAGAACGACGCCCGCCATCGGATCGACCGCCTGGCGCGATCCCTGGCGCTGGAAGAAGAAGACGATGTCGGCCCGCCTTGCTTCGGCCCCCGCATCCGCGACGAGCCTTTCCCCAAAGGGTTCTCGCTCCCAAGAGACACGCCCAAGTACAACGGCTCTGTGAAGCTCGAAGATTGGTTAATCGACTACTCCACGGCGGTTAGCATAGCAAACGGCAACAGGGGCGTTGCCGTGAAGTACGTGCCCCTCATGCTGCAAGGCACGACGCGGACCTGGCTCAACAACCTCAAGCCATACAGCATCAACAGTTGGCTAGATTTCACAGAAGCCTTCGTCTGCAACTTCACCAGCACCTACAAGCGGGCTCCCAAGCCCAGACAGCTCTCCTTGTGCGTACAAGGCCCCGCCGAGTCTACTCGCGACTACCTCACGCATTGGGCCGAGCTCCGCAACTCTTGCGAAGGGGTGCACGAGGTGCAAGCCATAGAATACTTCACTGCCGGGTGCCGAGAAGGCACCCTCCTCAAGCACAAGCTCCTCTGCGACGAGCCGACTACCCTCGACGAGCTTCTGGTCATAGCGGACAAGTACGCCACCGCTGACTCCTCAATGAAGACCAAACTCCGGGTAGACACGTCCGGGAAGGTACTCAACCCGGCGCCCAAGATGCCGGCTGGGGACTCCGGCCGACGCCCAAACCAGAACGACCACAAGCGCAAGGGCCCCATGCCGCCTTCCGCCAGTCGACAGGTGGCCACAGTCGAAGACGAGCGGCCCGAAGGGCGGCCCGCGCCCAAGAAACCCAAGGGCGGCAGGCCGGCTTGGCAGCCGGCCTTCTCCTATGAGCAAACTCTCGACGCCCCGTGCAAATTCCACAACGGCGCGAAGCCGTCCAACCACACGACCCGGAAGTGCCACTGGCTCACCCGAATCTCCAAAGGCGAAGGGCTTGCGCCGCCTCCGCCTACCGGTCTGTCGCCTCCGGCTCCGCAGCCGCCGACCGCTCGGCCCGTAGTCGGAGCCGTGCACGATGAGTTCCCCGACGAGCATGCCGCCTATGTCATTTTTACAAGCCAGCCCAAAGACCGGCGCAGCAAACGCCGAGAGCACCAGGAAGTCAGCATGGTTGCTGCCAACCCCGCCGAGCACATGCAATGGTCAGAAAAACCTATCAGCTGGAGCCGGGCCGACCACCCACAGATGATGCCATCTCCCGGCTCTTATGCGTTGGTTCTGGATGCCACCCTTGCAACGGACAAACGCGCCGCCCGTTTCTCCCGCGTGCTGATAGACGGCGGGAGCAGCATCAACATCCTGTACCGTGACACCCTGGAGAAGCTGAACGTCAAGGCAAAGCAACTCATGCCTACTCGGACTGTGTTCCATGGCATTGTACGCGGCCTGTCATGTGCCCCCATTGGCAAGATCAAGATTGATGTACTCTTTGGGGACAAGGAGCATTTCCACCGAGAAGCGATCTGGTTTGAAGTGGTGGACCTGGAGAGCTCCTACCATGCATTGCTTGGCCGACCTGCCTTGGCCAGGTTCATGGCAGTTCCCCACTATGCTTACCTCAAGATGAAGATGCCGAGCACCAAGGGCGTCATCACCATAGCCGGCGATTACAAGAAATCTTCCGAGTGCGCAGCAGCCAGCAGCCGGCTGGCCGAGTCCCTTGTGATTGACGAAGAAAAGAAGATGTTGGACCGAGTCGTGGCCATGGCCGGCAAACAGTCGGCCTTGTCCCCCGATCCCAAGGAGTATGATGCTCAAGGATCTTTCCAGCCGGCCAAGGAGACGAAGAAGATACCTCTTAACCCCGAGCACCCAGAGAGGTTTGCCATCATCGGGGCGAACCTAAACAGCAAATAGGAAGGCGAGCTCGCCGATTTCCTCCATGAGAATCGGGACATCTTTGCATGGTCCCCCAAGGACATGCCGGGTGTTTCGAAGGAATTCGCCGAGCACAAACTACACGTCCGAGAAGACGCAAAACCAGTCAAACAACCCCTCCGCCGACTGTCGGAGGAGAAGAGAAGGATTGTAGGAGAAGAGATAGCCCGGCTTCTGGCGGCCGGCTTCATTATGGAAGTTTTCTTTCCAGAATGGCTCGCTAACCCGGTCCTCGTGTTAAAGAAGAATAACAAGTGGCGCATGTGCATAGACTACACGAGCCTCAACAAGGCCTGCCCCAAAGATCCCTTTGCCCTGCCAAGGATTGATCAAGTGATAGACTCCACGGCCGGATGCAAGCTCTTGAGTTTCTTGGATGCTTACTCAGGGTACCACCAGATAAAGTTAGATCCGGCAGACCGCCTGAAGATCGCCTTCATCACGCCATTCGGAGCCTTTTGCTACCTGACTATGACATTCGGCTTGAGAAAAGCCGGTGCCACTTTTCAGCGTTGCATGCAGAAGTGCCTCCTCAAGCAGCTCGGCAGAAACGCCCACGTCTACGTAGACGACATTGTGGTGAAGACGGAGAAGCGCGACACCTTGCTGGAAGACCTCAAGGAAACATTTGAGAACCTACGCCGGTTCCAAATCAAGCTCAACCCCGAGAAATGCGTGTTCGGAGTGCCAGCCAGCCAGCTCCTAGGCTTCCTGGTCTCCGAACACGGCATCGAATGCAACCCAGTAAAGATCAAGGCCATTGAGAGAATGGCGATTCCCACCAAACTTCGAGACGTCCAGAAGTTCACCGGATGCTTGGCCTCCATGAACCGCTTCATCAGCCGGCTCGGACAGAAAGCTCTCCCCCTCTACCGCCTCATGAAGAAGACCACTCACTTCGAGTGGAATGACCAAGCCGACCAAGCTTTTCACGAGCTGAAGAAGATGCTGGCCACGGCGCCTGTCCTGGCGGCGCCGACTGAGAAAGAGCCCATGCTCCTCTACATTGCCGCAACCAGCCGGGTGCTCATCACCGTCATCGCAGTCCAACGCCCAGAAGAGGACCGAGCCCAGCCGGTCCAGAGGCCGGTGCACTATTTGAGCGAGGTGCTGTCTACCTTGAAGCAGAACTACCCGCACTACTAGATGATGTGCTATGGCGTGTACTTCGCCGCCAAGAAGCTGAAGCCCTACTTCCAAGAGCATCCCATCACGGTTGTATGCACCGCCCCGCTGGCCGAGATCATAGGCAGCCGGGATGCATCCGGCCGGGTGGCGAAATGGGCCATCGAGCTGGCCCCTTACACGATCTTCTACCAGCCTCGCACCGCCATCAAGTCCCAAGCATTGGCCGACTTCCTCGTCGACTGGGCCGAGACCCAGTACCTGCCGCCAGCTCCTGACTCCACTCATTGGCGCATGCACTTTGATGGGTCCAAGATGCGCACTGGCTTGGGAGCCGGCGTCATCCTCACCTCTCCCAAAGGCGACAAGCTCAGATACACGCTGCAAATTCACTTTGCCGCCTCCAACAATGTGGCCGAGTACGATGCGCTCATACACGGGCTCTGGCTTGCCAAAGAGCTCGGCATTCGCCGGATCCTATGTTATGGCGACTCGGACTTGATGGTCCACCAATCATCCGGCGACTGGGATGCCAAGGACGCAAATATGGCAAGCTACCGCTTCCTTGTTCAGCAGATCAGTGGGTATTTTGAAGGATGCGAGTTCCTCCATGTACCACGAGCCGACAACGAGCCAGCTGATGCCCTGGCTCGAATAGGCTCCACTCGGTAAGCAATACCAACTGGTGTCTCTCTACAACGCCTCCTCAAGCCGTCTATCAAGCCGTCTCCAGAGTCCGATTCCATCTTCGTACCGCCTGACCCCGATACAGCCGGGCCCGGCTCGAAGAACCAAGAAGGTGACCCGGGGACTTCGATAGTCGGCCAGGGGACATCAGCAGGAGGCTCGGGGACTTCCATAGTTACGCCCGACCCGGGGACTGCCACACCCGGCTCGGGGACTGCGGTAGTCGGCCCGGAGACTGCACCAACACAACAGGCGGTGGCCGACTCCAACATTTCACCACCCAGCCCGCCCGCCCTGGTCGCAGTAGCCGCATTGGCAATAGAAGAAGTCACAACTCCATCATGGGCTCAGTCCATCCTCAACTTCCTAATAAACCAAGATCTGCCGGCTGACGAAACAGAGGCAAGACAAGTCCAACGCCGAGCCAGAGCATACACAATCGTCAACAGAGAGCTCGTCAAGCGCAGTGTCACTGGAGTCCTCCAGCGATTCGTCGAGCAAGAGAAGGGCATTGCAATCCTCAGAGACATCCACCAAGGAGAATGCGGCCACCATGCGGCCTCAAGATCACTCGTCGCCAAAGCCTTCCGCCATGGTTTCTTTTGGCCGACTGCTTTGGATGACGCCAAGGGGTTAGTTAAACATTGCAAAGGATGCCAACTCTTCAGCTCCAAGCAACACATGCCGGCTTCAGCACTCAAGACCATTCCCCTCACTTGGCCCTTCGCCGTTTGGGGACTGGACATGGTGGGCCCATTCAAGACGGCGCGCGGCGGCATGACACATCTGCTTGTTGCTGTGGACAAATTCACCAAATGGATTGAGGCAAAGCTAATCAAGAAGCTGAATGGGCCGACTGCCGTGACATTTATCGCAGATATAACAACTCGGTACAGCGTGCCACACAGCATCATCACCGACAATGGCACGAATTTCGCCAAGGGAGCCTTGGCATGTTTCTGCGCAACGCAAGGCATCTGGTTGGACTTAGCGTTCGTTGCCCACCCGCAGTCAAACGGCCAGGTCGAGCGAGCCAACGGCCTCATCCTTTCCGGCATCAAGCCCCGACTGGTCGTACCACTGGAGCGTTCAGCCGGCTGTTGGCTCGATGAGCTGCCGGCCGTCCTCTGGAGTCTGCGCACTACCCCAAACAAGTCAACCGGCTTCACTCCTTTCTTCCTCGTGTATGGTGCCGAGGCGGTCATCCCAACTGACATCGAGTTTGACTCGCCTCAGGTGACCATGTACACGGAAGCGGAGGCCAAGGAAGCACGGGAAGACGGCGTCGACCTGCTGGAAGAAGGCCGGCTGTTAGCCCTCAGCCGGTCCGCCATCTATCAGCAGGGCCTGCGCCGCTACCACAGCCGGAAGGTCAAGCCAAGATCCTTCCTAGAGGGCGATCTTGTGCTCCGGCTGATCCAACGAACAGCCGGCCAGCACAAGCTCTCGGCCCCTTGGGAGGGCCCCTTCGTCATCAGTAGAGCTTTAGGCAATGACTCCTACTACCTGATCGACGCGCAGAAGCCGAAGGCACGAAAGAGAGACGACTCCGGCAAGGAGTCGGAACGACCATGGAACGCCAACCTCCTCCGAAGATTTTACAGTTGAAATGCAGCATGTATCACGCTAACTTTTGTACTAAGTACGAGACATTAGGCCCCCCGAGGAGAGCTCGGGGACTTCCATCTTTTATCTATGGATGAAGAGTATCATGCTTATGACCTTGTCATTAAATTCACTTTTTTTGTCCGGCACCGGGTTCGACTAGTCGGCCCGGGGACTGGCCGCCTGGAGTTATATTAGAAGTCCTACCCGCAGTCAGACAAGTAGTGTGCCGGCTCCCAAGCCTTCTCTTGCCAAAAGTTGCAGATCGAAGAACTGACTGTCCGGCTGGCAAGAGTTAAAGGCAGGAAAGGATGCCCACACGAAAAACGGCTAGGGACTAACGGACTAATATAACAAAAGCCGGTTTTTCTCCCAACACCGACCGACTACCAGAGTAGCCGGCCGGCCGGCTTCCATTCACCTCGCTTCAATCTAAGAAAGCTCGAGTACTTGCCTTCCCAAAAGGGGAAGGCGGCAAAGGAAACAGCCTAAGGATAAAAAGCATACATGAATGGAAACCAAACACGCACACAATAATATTTACATAAAAGACCTTCAAAATGCCAGCATTCAATATAGTTCGAATACACCCCCAGTGGGTGGAACTGCGCAAGTTTAATAAAATTGTTCAAAAGGCAACAAGTAGGAAAAAACAAGGACGGCAGATTAAGCCAAGGGAGCGACTGGCGAGTCGGGCAGGTCGGTGGATACGGCAGTGCCGGCTGGAGGAGTGGCCGGCTGGCGAACCTCGGCATGATCACCGCCTCCCACAGAGGGCGCGCTAGCACGCTCCTCATTGCTGGAGGCATGATCAGGCTGAGGCTGGCTGGCCGCTTCACCGGTCGGCTCAACGTCTTCGCCTTCCTCTCCTTCGTCGTCTTTGCCTTCATCGCTGGAGGCGATCTCCTCTGCTGAGTCTTCACCCGCTGCCGGGTCCAGCCCGAACCACTCCTCCGGCTGGGCAACACCGTCGTCATTAATTTCAGGAGCGAAGACGCTGATGTCAGTACACTCGGCGATCGTCGAAGCGCGCTGAGCGATAGCCAGCCGCACCTCCTCCATCTCTTCATCGGCCTCCAGCCGCCAGGTGCGTAGCTGGTCCAGGTTCAGCCCCGGATACCAGGCTCGGACAAACTCCAGCGCCCGCCCAGCTCCAAGCCGGGCTGCCGATGCCTTCCAGGCCTCGAAGCGGCCAACCGCAACCTCCAGCCAGTCGGCAGTCCGACTCGGGATGCAGGGAATCGTCTCGCTTGGCCAGAGGGCGGCCAACACCTGTGCCCCGGCGCGCTGGAGGCGGCGGAGCATACGGTGAGCCGGCTGCAGCCGGGCTTGGACCGCCAAGAGTTGCTCCTCAAGCGTCCAGCTCGCGTCCGGCGCGATTTCAGCCCCCGCCTGCCGGCGCGCCTCACGATGGGCCTTGATGGTTTGGGTGGCAAAGACGGAGTAGCCGGGAAAGTAGTCTGCACAGAGAACAAGAAGCAGCACAAGTCAGAACACAAATCAGGGATCAAGGGGCAGGCAAGGAGTGAAGAAGGCGGCTTACCATCGATCAGATCCTCGGTACGACTGAAGCCCTCGCTTAGTGCCTGCTTCGCTTCAGCCCAGCCCGCCGCTTCGGTCTCGAACTCAGCCTTCATGGCGTCCTCGCTGTCCTGCGCCTTCTTTAGGGCCGCCTTATGGCTCTCCTCCTGGTCGGCCAACTTCTTGGCTAGGCGGTCGCGCTCCAGGACCAAGGTGTTGTACTCGGCTTCCTTGGCGCGAAGGGCGGCCTGGGCCCCACTGAGCTGCCCCCTCAAGTCGGCATTGGCTCCTGCAAGCATGAAGACAAAGGAAAAATTAATAAGAATTCATCAAGGAAGATCCGACCCGGCTGCTCAGCAGTCGGCCCGAATCTCGGGGACTACACCCAATGGGTGCGCTGACGCGCCCCCACAAGAGATGAACGAGACAAAGCACGCACTTCGGCTGTTGGTCAGGTCCTCGGTTCTCCGGCCCAGCTCCTGAGCCTGGGAGTTGAAGGCGGCTGCGCGGAGGTTATGATACTCCTGGAAGATTATACAGTTGTCAGGACCTAGTAAGTTCCAAGCCGTCTGCGCAGCAGCCGACTCGGAACTCGGGGACTACACCCAGTGGGTGCGCTGACGCGCCCCACGGAAGAAATCAAAAGAGCAAAATAACCAAGGCCAGAAGACTCACCCGGATGACGGCCCGCGTTGCGAGGAACTCTTGGGTGTATCGCTGCAGCGAGGCGGCCTGAGCTTGAAGCTGGTTCCGGATCTCCTGGGCCGCCGCGTTCAGCTCGCCCGTCCCCCCGCTAGGAGTCCACTCGGACGTGCTGGCGCTGGCCGCCTCCAGGGCCTTCGCCGTCTAGCTAGCGCCCGCATCTCGGTGCGGTTCCTGCGCGGAGGCGCCACCCCCTGTGCGCCGACGCAATGCCGGCTGCACCTCGAGGCCGACCCCTGCCTCCGGCTCGCCCCCGGACGGCTGCTCTGGCGCCGCAGCTGATTGGCCGCTTTGGCCCGCTCCAGTCGGCGCCGTCTGTGGCGCCCCCTCCACGAAGATCACGTGGTCCTCCCTCCTCTCCATCACCGGCGGGCCTTGGTTGACCTCCTCCGACGGGGGCACGGGAATGTCGGGGGCCACGGCGCAGAGGGGAACGACGAGCAGCGGAGGCTGGTTGTGTGAGGCCTCCGCCTCCGTCTCCGCGGCTGCCGCCTCCGCACGGGCCTTGGCCGCCGCGTCGGCCTGCTCCTTCGTCACCTGGGCGGTCCTTCGCTCCGCCGCCTCCTGCTCCTCCCGCGCCTCCCGTGCGTTCCGCTCCGTGGCCTTCCTAAGGTCGGCGCGGGGATCCACGCGACGGGAGCCTGAAGACCCTCCAGTCGGCCCGACTACGGAGCCGCCTGGACCCCGCTCAAGGGAAAGCGGTGCCCTGTCCGGTGAATAAAGAAAGGTTTAGAAGAGTTTCGGTCGAAAAAGACAACAAAAAAATATATGCAAGACATTCGAAGACTTACGCTGAGATCGCCTGCGGCTGTTTCACCGCCTTGCGAAAGCGGGCCGCCTTCACGGCCGCCTCATCCCGCTTGGTCGCCGCCGTAGAAGCCTTGGGTTTCTTCAGCCGACTGCCGAAGAAGGTCGACACGGCCCGGCGCTTCTGCGCGCCGCCACGGGCAGCCGGCGCGGCAGACGGGCCCGTGCCTTGATGATCAAGCGTCGGCCGGCGGTGCGGGGCGGCTTCGACCTCGTCGTCGTCTGGCCAGTCTTCGAAGCCGGCCCCAAGCCCCGCGCCTCCGGCCTCGTCGCCTTCCCCCACGATGGCGTCTTCCATGGCGGCCGCTCCTAGGTCCGGATCGTCGGCGTCGTCCACCATGCGGTCGGGGAGGAGTCGGCGCTCTACCCCTGTGGCCCCGGCCGTCGGCGGAAGAAGAGGGTTCTGCTAAAGGCAAACCAATTGATCAGAGGTCGGCTATCATGAGGCCGGCTACAAAAAGGAAGAAAAGAAGAAAAAACTTACGGCAGGCGGAGGGTTGGCGCAGGAATACGGCCCCTTGCCGTATCGCCAATCCTCGGCGAGCTTGCAGTTGGAGATGTAGTTCACCATGTAAGACACCTCTGCATAATGCATCTCCCTGGTGCTCAGCCGGCACGGGTCGTAGCGGCCGCTCATCTGGCAAATCATGTGAGTCCGGCCTTGGAGCGGAAGTACCCGACGCTCCACGAAGGCGGCCACCAAGTCGGCTCCGGTCAGGCCCTCCGACTGGATCATTACCCGAAGCCGGGAGACGGCTGCGTTCCCGGCCTGGGACAACAACCTGGCCCGATAGCTCCACGAAGGTTGCCTCCCAGCCGGCGGGCCGGCTACGTAAGTCGGCAGGTTGACGTAGTCGCCTTGCTGGGCGACGTTCTTCATGTAAAAGTAGGACTTCTGCCAGAGCTTCACCGACTAGATCAGCGGGATGGGCGGGAACGGATTGTCCTCGCCCGTCCGCCTCATGGCAATGAAGGCTCCGCAGGGGGCGGGCACGCCCGCAACGACGGTGCCGAGCTTGCTCTGGAAGAATTCGCCCCAGAGCTCGAGCGTGGGGAGAACCCCAAGAAAGCCCTCGCACAGGGTGACGAAAGCCGACAGCAGCATCACCGTGTTGGGCGTGAGGTGATGCGGCTGGAGGTGGTAGAATTCAAGGAAGGCTCGAAGGAATCCGTTCGCCGGGAGGCCGAAGCCGCGCAGGCAGTGCGAGCGGAAGATCACCCGCTCGCCCTCCTCCGGTGCCGGCAAAATCTCCCTCACTGGCGCTTGACGAACCCTCACGAAGTTCTCGCCCGGCAGGCGCCGCGTCCGGCGGAGGAACTCGACGTGGTCCTCATGGATGTTCGAGCCGTTCCACGAGCTCGACAGCGCCATGGGAGCGACGCGGCGAGGAGCGAGACGATGCGACGGTGGAGGCGCGCACGACCCCGCTACGGCGGGACCAAAGGACCTGAGAGGTCCGACGGCGGAACGGCGCGGCAAAGGGTTGCTGCGGTGGCGGAAAGAAGAAGAAGGAAGGCGAGAAGGGGCGGAGCGAGGGAGAGCATGCGAGCCTCTGCCGCTCCCCCTCCTCCCCCTACTTATAGACCCGTGCGGCGGAGCCGAGGAGGCGTGGCGTGGGGGAACATGGGGATCAACTGCGCCCACTCCCCCACGTCCCGCGATTATTGCGCCCTGATGGCATAATAAAACCGCCGCGGGAAGGCAAGCGGTCCGCGTGGGCCGCAGAAGATCCGCGCTCGGGCCGAGGCCTAGGAGTGGCGGGCCCGGGCCTGCGGCGGTGTCCCGTCGCGTGCGTGCATTGGCAGGATCTCCTTGCCACGTGGCCCGCCTGATGGCGTGCGGTCAGCTCGCAGGCCGACCCGCGTTCCCGCCAACGAGAAACGGGGCTTCCCGAAGACGACGTGCACAAGCATAGCCGGACCCTCAGGATAGGAAGCTGACCGAGCTTTTCGTCCTTTTGTCAGCCTCGAAGCTCGATCAGCTTCGGGGACTACTGTCGGAGTAAATAACCATGGGTAGCCTAGCCGGCTCCCCCTGGCCCTTCTAAAAAAATTATGGGCCGATCCGGCCCTCAAGAATCCAAGACATGGGGCCGCCTTCCCCTTGCCGGTTGTCTCCCAGGCCGGCTATCGGAAGGCAACCCGACTTTAGCCCTCATGAAGAAAGCCGCGGGAGGGCCGGCTCCAAGAAGCCGACTGCGAGAAGGCCGACTCCAAGAAGCCGGCTCCCGCAAAGCGGTCAAGATCGTACCCTCGAAGTCTGCATCCACATAATGGCGATGTGACGGGGCGTGGCTACAGTAAAGCCTGCCACCCCCAAATCCCGGAGCACGCCTGGCACAGTGCGCCGTACGGGTGGCCATGACCCGTCCGGCGCGGCACTGTTGCCACGTTGACCCTGATGTCATCCACGACAGGCTGCCAGTGCGGCCCACGGGCGGTGGGCCCCTTCGGGCAGAGAGACACCCGAAGGCGGCCAGGCCTCCCCCAGTCGGCCCCAGACAGAGCCGGCTCCCCACAGCCGTCTTGCCACCTCCCTCGAAGGAGACGCCCCATTAAGGAGACAAGACGCGGTGAGGCTACAGCGATCACCCGCCGGACGGTGGCACTGTAGCCACGCCCACCTCGGCGAAGCCCTTGTCACCAGGATTGAGCAACAGTAACTAGCCGCCGACAAGGCCCTGTATAGTGGGGCCTGCTTGTCGACCAAGGAGCCGGCAGCCGGCGGGACCCACCAGCCGGCGGGCCCCAGCAGCCGGCGCAGAAGCCGGCGAGTGTAGACACAGACGGCTGGGCCCCACGCCCAGCCGGATTACCATTATATTCCCGGGGGGTAGGCCTATATAAACCCCCCGGGACACCCATGCAAAGGGTTGATCCCTACTAGTTTTAGACACCACATAGGGAGGAGAAGAGAGCGAGCAGTGCCCTTCTTCCTCCTCTCGCCAAACAGCTCACGGAGCATCGTGTAGCTACTTGTTCATCTAGTGATCATGCGTAGACCCCGCAGAGAAGCAGTAGGGGTGTTATCTCCACAGAGAGCCCCGAAGCTGGGTAAGATTCGCCGGCGTGCATGTCTTCGCCTCATCCCGCTTCCAGGCACCGGCGACGTCTTATTGGCTCCCACAATGATAAGCCACCCATTGGCATATGTCGCACCTACCACCCGACAAGGACTAAGCAATGAGGCACATAAATAGAAATCCCAAAATAAAAAGTGTGCAACGAACTTGGTAAAACAAGTAAATATCAAAAACTATGCGTGGGGGACACGAATAAGTGCTAGATGGATATGATATGAGGGATTTTGGCACTATGATATACTCTAAAAAGTATGCATAAAATTCACTCATCATGGCTCCGTCATGAGTCTTCTGGCCTCCTCCTGAAGCTTCTAGGGTCTCTTTTTGTCTAGAAAAAACATTAAAAAGTTTCATCATGTTTGGACTTCGTTTGGTATGATTTTCTGGAAAACCAAAAACATGCAGAAAACAGGAGCTGGCATTGGGCACTGAGTTAATAGGTTAGTCCATAAAAACAATAAAAATGGCATATAAAGCATACAAGATTGATAATACAATATCATGAAACAATCAAAATTATAGATACGTTGGAGATGTATCACGCCGCCCAATGACGACCACGGGTGAATGGACGGTCCACCTGTCATGGACATGTGTCGACTGTAGCAATCACGCGCCCTCTGTCCAACCGTCATGGAATCTCAAGTCGGGTCGCTCGGGTCTGATAACCCACAAGTATATGAGATCGCAACACTTTTCGAGGGTAGAGTATTCAACCCAAATTTATTGATTTGGCACAAGGGAGCCAAAGAATATTTGCAAGTATTAACAGTTGAGTTGTCAATTCAACCACAATTGAAGACTAAATATCTGCAGCAGAGTGATCAGTAGCATAATAATATGGTAATTTTGATAGCAATAACAATAATGGTAACAGTAACGGTAGCAGCAATAGTTTTGTAGTGTTTGTGACAGTAGTAGCAATAATAGTAACTTAGCAAGAAACAATATGTGAAAAGCTCGTAGGCATTGGATCGATGATAACTTTGGATAACATTCATCATGTAACAATTATAACCTAGGACGACACAAAACTAGCTCCAATTCATCAATGTCGTGTAGGCATGTATTCCGTATATAGTCATACGTGCTTATGATAAGAACTTGCATGACATCTTTTGTCCTACCCTCCCGTGGTAGCAGGGTCCATAAGGAAACTAAGGGATAATAAGGCATCCTTTTAATAGAGAACTGAAACAACGCATTAACACATAGTGAGTACATGAACTCATCAAACTACGGTAATCACCAGAATGAACACCTTTCTTGAGAATGAAACACTTACAACCGAACACCCAGAAGTACTTGAGGTTGGGCTTGTTACCCGTAAGTATCGCATATGGAGTCTTGTTCAAGCCTTTGCGGAGGTAGAGCCGATTGGGTGCATTACATGCGGTGTTGATGGCTTCAGCCCAAAAGTTGTACGGAGATTTGAATTCTGCCATCATGGTCCTTGTTGCATCCATCAATGTTCATTCTTCCTCTCTTCCACACCATTTTGTTGAAGGGTATAGGGTGCGGCATATTGGTGCTTGATTCCCTCATCACTAAGAAACTCATCCAATGTGTAGTTCTTGAACTCGTGTCGTTGTCACTTCTAATCATCAACATCTTTGCTTCATGTTGACGTTGAGCTTCATTAGCAAAGTCGATGACGGTTTGTTGAGTCTCACTCTTCCTCTTGAAGAAGTACACCCCATGTGTATCTTGAGTAATCATCTACAATCACCAAGCAACATTTTCTTCCCCCAAGACTATCAAAGGATGGAGGACCAAAGAGATCCATGTGAAGGAGTTTCAAGGGCCTCTTCGAGTAGATAGTCGTGGGCCAGTGAGCCGTTTCATGAAGCTTTCCTTCAATACAAGCACTGCAAGCACGGTCTTTGGCAAAACTCACATTTGTTAATCCACGAACATGGTCCCCCTTGAGGAGACTTTGCAAAGACCTTATTGCTTGTATCTGCATTGATATTTCCCCAAAGAGGAGAGGATGATGCAGCATAGTGATGGCTCGTGTCCACGTCAGTTTTCCCCGAAGAGGAAGGGGTGATGTAGCACAGCTACGGTAGGTATTTCCCCCAGTGATGAAACCAAGGTTATCGAACCAGTAGGAGAACCAAGCAACACTATGTAAATGGTACCTGCACACAAAGAACAAATACTTGCAACCCGACGCGTAAGAGGGGTTGTCAATCCCTCTTGGGTAAAAGATAGATTGGTTTTTATGATTTTGGATAAATAAACCTCTTGATAAAACAAAATAAATAAATAAATAAAAAGTGCAGCAAGGTATTTTCGGGGTTTTAGAATTATAGATCTGAAAACAAAAGCAAATAAAAATATATCTCAAAGCAAATATGATAAAGAATAGACCCGGGGGCCGTAGATTTCACTAGTGGCTTCTCTCGAGAAAATAGCATACGACGGGTAAACAAATTACTGTTGGGCAATTGATAAAACTTCAAATAATTATGATGATATCCAGGCAATGATCATTATATAGGCATCACGTCCAAGATTAGTAGACCATCTCATGACTGCATCTACTACTATTACTCCACACATCGACTGCTATCCATCATGCATCTAATGTATTAAGTTTGTGGATAAATGGAGTAATGCAATAAGAACGATGACATGATGTAGACAAGATCTATTCATGTAGGAATAGACCACATCTTGTTATCCTTAATAGCAACAATCAATACGTGTCTTGCTACCCCTTCTGTCACTGGGAAAGAACACCGCTCGATCGAACCCATCACAAAGCACCTCTTCCCATGGCAAGAAAAATCAATCTAGTTGTCCTAACTAAACCAAAGATTCGAAGAACAAATACGAGCCTATAAGTAATCATGCATATAAGAGATCAAAACTCAAATAACTTTCATGGATAAAATAGATCTGATCATAAACTCCGAGTTCATCAGATCCCAACAAACACACTGCAAAAAGAGTTACATCAAATAGATCTCCAAAAGAACATTGTATTGAGAATCAAAAGACAGAGAGGAAGCCATGTAGGTACTAACTACACACCTGTAGGTCTACAATGAACTACTCACGCATCATCAGAGAGGCACCAATGAGGATGATGAACCCCTCTGTGATGGTGTCTAGATTGGATCCCGTGGTTCTCGAACTTGCGGCGACTGGAATTGTGTTTCGTCGACTCCCCTAGAGTTTCTGGAATATTTGGGTATTTATAGGGCGAATAGGCGGTGCGGGAGGCCACTGAGGTGGGCACAACCCACCAGGGCGTGCCCGGGTGGGTTGTACCCGCTCGGGGCACCCCTCTGGTACTTCTTTGGCCCATCTTGTGTCTTCTGGTCCAGAAAAAATCTCCAAAAAGTTTTGATGCGGTTGGACTCCGTTTGGTATTGATTTTTTGCAAAGTAAAAAACAAGCAAAAGAACAACAACTAGCACTGGGCACTATGTCAATAGGTTAGCCCCAAAAAATGATATAAAGTTGCCATAAAATGATTGTAAAACATACAAGAATGATAATATAACAACATGGAACAATCAAAAATTATAGATATGTTGGAGATGTATCAGCATCCCCAAGCTTAATTCCTGCTCGTCCTCAAGTAGGTAAATGATAAAAAACAGAATTTTTTTATGTGGAATGTTGCCTAACATGTTCATCACATAGTCTTTTCTTTTGTAGCATGGACATATGGACTTTTATACGATTCAAAGCAATAGTCTAGTTTTGACATGAAGATTTCAATACTCAAGCATATCAACAAGAAACCAAGTATTTCAAAATATCGATGCTAAAGCAAGTTATCCCCAACCCATCATGCTCAACCATCGATCCATTCATGAAAGACACTCGCATATTTGCTACACCCAATGCTCAAGTACGATCATAGTGCCCCTTAGTTGGTGCTTTATAAGAGAACACGGAGACTCAAATAAAAATAAAAATTGCATAAAGTAAATAGAAAGGCCCTTCGCGGAGGGAAGTAGGTATTTGTAGAGGTGCGAGAGCTCAAAGCGGAAAAATAGTGACAAAACATTTTGGGTGGCATACTTTTCCTGTCAACAAAAATGATTCCCAACACTTCCCATGCTAGGTCTATCATAGGAGGTTCCCAAATAGAAAATAAAGTTTTTTTTCCTTTTTCTACCATACTTTCACATTTCACGGCTAGCCGTATCCACGGGTACCGTCCATACCAACACATATAGGTAGGTATGGTGGAAACACCACAAATTTGCTTAGAACAGCACGGAAACACCACATATAGGTAGGTATGGTGGACTCATGTGGCAAAACTGGTTTAAAGGGTTTTGGATGCACATGTAGTATTCCTACTTAGTACAAGTGAATGCTAGCAAAAGATTGAGGAGCAACCAACCAAGAAATGAAAAATCACATAAGCGAGCATTAAGTATAACTAACACCGAATAATGCAACACAAGTAGGATGTAATTTCATTGCATAACTATTGACTTTCGTGCTTGCATAGGGAATCACAAACCTTAACACCAATATTCTTACACATCCCTCAACATGACACACATATCACTATCATCATATCTCAAAACTGTTACAAAGAATCAAGTTTATTTTGTCCAATGATCTCCATGAAAGTTTTTATCATATCCCTCTTGAATATCTATCACTTTGGGACTAATTTCATATGTTGCTTTTGATAAGCTCAAACAAATCTAAGTGAAGAACATGAGCATAAAATTTTTCTTCTCTCAAAATAATATAAGTGAAGGCTGAGAGAATTTCTTCAATTTTTTACTAACTCTCAAATAAATCTAAGTGAAGCATGAGAGCATTTCTTCAAAAATATTGAAGCACACCGTGCTCAAAAAGATATAAGGGAAGCACTAGAGCAATTCCATAGCTCAAAAAATTTAAGTGAAGCATACAGAGCAATTCTAACAAATCATAGCATAACTTTGTCTCTCTCAAATAGGTGTGTCCAGCAAGGATAGATGACACAAACTAAAAAGTAAAACAAGCAAAGACTCATATAATACAAGATGGTCCAAGCAAAACTCATGATATGTGATGAATAAAAATATAGCTTCAAGTAAAATGCCGATGGTTGTTAGAAGAAAGAGGGGATGCCACTCGGGGCATCCCCAAGCTTAGGCTCTTCTTACTCTTTATTCCTTCACCCATCATGGTCTCACCCCAAACCTGAAAACTTCAGTCACACAAAACTCAACAAAACCTTCGTGAGATCCGTTAGTATAACAAAGCAAATCACTACTCTAAGTACTGTTGCAAACCCATTCATATTTTATTTTTGCATTATATCTACTGTATTCCAACTTTGCTATGGCTTATACCCCCGATAAAGTCCATAGATTCATCAAAATAAGCACACAACGCAAAGAAAACAGAATATGTCCAAAATAGAATAGTTTGTAGCAATCTGAAAACTTCGAACACTTCTATAACTCCAAAAATTCTGAAAAACTAGGAAAATGTGGGAATTTGTATATCAATCTTTTGTACAAAAATCAGGATTTTATCGCACTTCTGTATGTTTTAATAATTTTCTGACTGGCGCGCACGGTTTCCGTTTTTCAACAAGATCAAATCAACTTTCATCCAACATGATCCCAAAGGCTTTGCTTGGCACGAACACTAATTAAAACATAAAAAACACAATCATAACAGTAGCATAATTGTGCAAACACTCAAGAACAGAAAGAAAAGGATAAAAACAAAATTTATTCATTGGGTTGCCTCCCAACAAGCGCTATTGTTTTACGCCCCTAGCTAGGCATAATGTATAGATTCAAGTGTTGTCATCTTTAGTTCCCAATTCCTCAATCACACAACCAACATTCCTCAAAGATTTAGCATATAAATCTTCAATAACAATACTCCTAGGAACGAGATCGAAAAATTAATTCTTGCAAGTAGGATCTTTTATCACTTCAAGAAAATCGGGGTGAATACTAATCATTCTAAGATCTCCCTTGTTGTTATTAGAAGAAGCACCCTTATTCTTAATGGCTTGAGTAAACTTGCAAATTTTTACGGGAGTTTTTTCAATAGTTTTAATGGAAGAAAAAGCGGTGCTTAAGTTAAAAATTTTCTTCCAACTTATCAATCCAAGAGGGGCTTTCTCCAATTCTTTCATTGATTATGGTTTCCTTTTCCTTTAGTAGCTTAAAAACCTCTCCCGGTTTTGACCCAAATTTATTAGCAAGATTATGCATTCTTTTATCCAAATTTTCAATTTGTTCCTCAGTAATCATCTTCTTTTCAATAGCATCTAATCTTTGCATAACAAGCTCGAGAGTCAAATTTGTGTCATTAATAATGCTAGGTGGTGAACCCACTAGATTTCCCATAGCATTAAATGATAAAAACATAATTTTTGATGTGGAATGCTGCCTAACATGTCCATCACATATTATTTTCTTTTGTAGCATGGACATATGGACTTTTATATGATTCAAAGCAATAGTCTAGTGTTGACATGAAGATTTCAATACTCAAGCATATCAACAAGCAACCAAGTCTTTCAAAATATCAATGCTAAAGCCAGTTATCCCTAGCCCATCATGCTCAATCATTGATCCATTCATGAAACACACTCGCATATTTGCTACAACCAATGCTCAAGTACGATCATAGTGCCCCTTAGTTGGTTCTTTATAAGAGAAGATGGAGACTCGAATAAAAATAAAAATTGCATAAAGTAAATAGAAAGGCCCTTCACGGAGGGAAGTGGGGATTTGTAGAGGTGCGAGAGCTCAAAGTGGAAAAATAGAGATACACATTTTGGGTGGCATACTTTTCCCGTCAACGAAAATGACCGAGTAATTCCCAACACTTTCCATGCTAGATATATCATAGGCGGTTCCCAAACAAAAAATAAAGTTTATTCCTTTTTCCACCATACCTTCACATTCCATGGCTAGCCGTATCCACGGGTACCGTCCATACCAACACTTTCCAAGGAATTTATTATTTGACAACATAAAGTAAATTCATTTTTCATTTCGGGACTGGGCATCCCTAATACCTTTGTCGCACTCTCGTGCAATGACAAGTGAATAAACACCATCTTGAGAATAACAGACCTAGCATGGAAAATATTGGCCACACCCTGCCGCTTCATGAGCGGTACGAGCACACAAAAAGGAAATTTATTTTGAAAATTAGAAATTGCACATACAAATTTTCTTAGAACGACACGGAAACACCGCATATAGGTAGGTATGGTGGACTCATGTAGAAAAACTGGTTTAAAGGGTTTTGGATGCACATGTAGTATTCCTACTTAGTACAAGTGAAGGCTAGCAAAAGATTAAGGAGCAACCAACCAAGAAACGAAAAATCACATAAGCGAGCATTAAGCATAACTAACACCGAATAGTGCAACACAAGTAGGATATGTAATTTCATTGCATAACTATTGACTTTCGTGCTTGCATAGGGATCACAAACCTTAACAGCAATATTCTTACTAAACCATAATTACTCATCAACATGACACACATATCACTATCATCATATCTCAAAACTATTACAAAAGGTCAAGTTTACTTTGTTCAACGATCTTCATGAAAGTTTTTAGGGATATTTATTTCTGTGCCCCTGGTTCATTAGTTCTACCCATTCATCCCCACGCTCTTAACTTTTGCTCACTTTTCCCCACTCCCTTGCCCGAAACCCTCAGAACTGGTCACAGCGCACGTTGCCGTCGGGTCAATGGCTTGACCGTTAACTCTGACGAGTGGGGCCGCGTAGGGCCGAGTCCACATTTTGACCGTTACGTGCTAACGAGTGGGGCCGCAAAACTGAAACTCACTGTAACCTGAATCAGATCTAGCCGTGCCGCCCCCTCCGTCGCCGTTGTGCCACCTCCACCGCCGTCGTGCAGCCTCCACCGCATCTACCCTCTCTCCCCATCTAGGATTAGGAAGCGATGTCGGGGGAGCACTCCGTCCGGCCCATCGACCATGGAGATGATTGGGTCGAATGTGATGGCTGAATCGACTCTGTTGTGCGGGCTGCTGCTGCGACATTTTGAATCGGAGTACGGTATACCTGAGGTTCAGGAGAAAATAGTTGTCGTGGTCGTCGACTAGATCTAGGGATCTGCTGACGGGCGCATTCGTCAAGTGACCGCTGGAGGTTCTCCAGACGCATACACTCAGCCAAGGTGGCTAAGTGCGCAGCCTCCAAGGCCCGAGCCTCGGAGGTCTCCCCAACGATAGGGGTCTGGAGCGCCTGGACATTGCGGCTATGTAGTTCTTCCCTCTGCTCCGCAGTGAGGGCTTGGGGATAGTATTCGTCATGATCGCGCGATGATACGTCTCCAACGTATCTATAATTTTTGATTGTTCCATGCTATTATATTATCTATTTTGGATGTTAATGGGCTTATTTTTACACTTTTATATTATTTTTGGGACTAACCTATTAACCGGAGGCCCAGCCCAAATTGCTATTTTTTTTGCCTATTTTAGTGTTTCGCCGAAAAGGAATATCAAACGGAGTCCAAACAGAATGAAACCTTTGGGAGTGTTATTTTTGGAACAAACGTGATCTAGGAGGTTTGGAGTGGACTTCAAGAAACAATCGAGGAGGCCACGAGGCAGGGGGGGCGCGCCCACCCCCCTGGGCTCACCCTCCACCCTCGTGGGCCCCTCGTTGCTCCACCGACCTACTTCTTCCTCCCCGCAAACATCCAGGAGCACCACGAAAACATAATTCCACCTCCACAACCTTCTGTACCCAAGAGATCCCATCTTGGGGCCTTTTCCGGAGCTTCGCTGGAGGGGGCATTGATCACGGAGGGCCTCTACATCAACTCCATGGCCCCTCCGATGATGTGTGAGTAGTTTACTTCAGACCTTCGGGTCCATAGCTAGTAGCTAAATGGCTTCTTCTCTCTCTCTGGATCTCAATACAAAGTTCTCCTCGATTCTCTTGGAGATCTATTCGATGTAACTCTTCTTTTTGCGGTGTGTTTGTCGAGATCCGATGAATTGTGGGTTTATGATCCAGATTATCTATGGACAATATTTGAATCTTCTCTGAATTCTTGTATGTATGATTGATTTATCTTTGCAAGTCTCTTCGAATTATCAGTTTGGTTTCGCCTACTAGATTGATCTATCTTGCAATGGGAGAAGTGCTTAGCTTTGGGTTCAATCTTGTGGTGCTCGATCCCAGTGACAGAAAGGGAAATGACACGTATTGTATTGTTGCCATCGAGGATAAAAAGATGGGGTTTACATCATATTGCATGAGTTTATCCCTCTACATCATGTCATCTTGCTTAAGGCGTTACTCTGTTCTTATGAACTTAATACTTTAGATGCATGCTGATAGCGGTCGATGTGTGGAGTAATAGTAGTAGATGCAGAATCATTTCGGTCTACTTGTCTCGGACGTGATGTCTATATACATGATCATGCCTAGATATTCTCATAATTATTCACTTTTCTATCAATTGCTCGACAGTAATTTGTTCACTCACCGTAATACTTATGCTATGTTGAGAGAAGACACTAGTGAAACCTATGGCCCCCGGGTCTATTTTCCATCATACAAGTTTCCAATCTACTTTACTTTGCTATCTTTTACTTTCAATCTATATCATAAAAATACCAAAAATATTTATCTTATTACTATCATCTCTATCAGGTCTCACTCTTGCAAGTGGCCGTGAAGGGATTTGCAACCCTTTTATCGCGTCGGTTGCGAGGTTCTTATTTGTGTGTGTAGGTACGAGGTGACTCACACGTGATCTCCTATTGGATTGATACCTTGGTTCTCAAAAATTGAGGGAAATACTTACGCTGCTTTACTGCACCACCCTTTCCTCTTCAAGGGAAAACCAACGCAGTGCTCAAGAGGTAGCAAGAAGGATTTCTGGTGCCGTTGCCGGAGAGATCTATGCCAAGTCAAGACATACCAAGTACCCATCACAACTCTTATCCTTCGCATTACATTATTTGCAATTTGCCTCTTGTTTTCCTCTCCCCCACTTCACCCTTGCCGTTTTATTCGCTCCCTCTTTTTTGTCCTCCTATTTTTCGCTTGCCTCTTGTTGCTTGTTGCCCTTATGGCTTTACCAAAAGTTGTTGATCCTCACCTTAGAAGGTTTGAAGAAATCGAAAACAACGTCAGAAGTTTTCTGTCCTTGCAGTTTGAGCATAATAATTTGTTTAGAAACGAGCTTAAAGAACAAAAAGGTTTTATCGATTTCATGAATAAAGAGCTCGATGATATGTCTAAGGAATTTTATGGTTTGAAATCTCAGTTTGCTCATCTTGAAAAATTAATTGCCCAAATTTCTGATAAGCAGGCCACTTTAGTTAATAATATGGCCGCTAAACCAGAAGAGTTAGATAATAAAGATGAAGATCTAAAAGTTATTAATGTGTCCCCTATTAAATATTTGTTTTGCAATATGAATCTTGATAATGATGGGACTGGAGATGAGTCAACTTTAGTTAGAAGGCGTCCCAAAAAATTGGAGTTTTTAGATTTTGATGCAAAAATTGTTAAAAGTGGGATTGAAGAGGTTAAAACTTTAGATAGCAACGAACCCACTATCTTGGATTTCAAGGAATTTAATTATGATAATTGCTCTTTGATAGATTGTATTTCCTTGTTGCAATCCGTGCTAAATTCTCCTCATTCTTATAGTCAAAATAAAGCTTTGACTAAACATATCGTTGATGCTTTGATGCAATCTTATGAAGAAAAACTTGAGTTGGAAGTTTCTATCCCTAGGAAACTTTATGATGAGTGGGAACCTACAATTAAAATTAAAATTAAAGATCATGAATGCTATGCTTTGTGTGATTTGGGTGCTAGTGTTTCCACGATTCCAAAAACTTTGTGTGATTTGCCAGGTTTCCGTGAATTTGATGGTTGTTCTTTAAACTTGCACCTTGCGGATTCCACTATTAAGAACCCTATGGGAAAGATTAATAATGTTCTTATTGTTTCAAATAGGAATTATGTGCCCATAGATTTCATTGTTCTTGTATAGATTGCAATCCTTCATGTCCTATTATTCTTGGTAGACCTTTTCTTAGAACGATTGGTGCAATTATTGATATGAAGGAAGGGAATATTAAATTCCAGTTTACATTAAGGAAAGGCATTTGACACTTCCCTAGAAAGAAAGTTAAATTACCATATGAATCTATTATGAGAGCCACTTATGGATTGCCTACCAAAGATGGCAATACCTAGATCTATCTTTGCTTTTATGCCTAGCTAGGGGCGTTAAACGATAGCGCTTGTTGGGAGGCAACCCAATTTTATTTTTATTCCTTGATTTTTGCTCCTGTTTAGTAATGAAAAGTTTATGTAGCCTCTATTTTGGTTGTGTTTTTGTGTTTAATTAGTGTTTGTGCCAAGTAGAACCGTTGGGAAGACTTGGGGAAAGTCTTTTTGATCTAGCTGTAAAAAAACAGAAACTTTAGCGCTCACGAGAATTGCTGCCATTTTTATTGGAGAGTGCTATTTAGTTAATTACTTTTTCAGATGATTAATAGATAAATACCTCACGTCTAGCAATTTATTTTAGAATTTTTGGGGTGCCATAAGTTTGCGTTAGTTACAGATTACTACAGACTGTTCTGTTTTTGACAGATTCTGTTTTTCGTGTGTTGTTTGCTTATTTTAATGAATCTATGGCTAGTAAAAGAGTTTATAAACCATAGAGAAGTTGGAATACAGTAGGTTTAACACCAATATAAATAAATAATGAGTTCATTACAGTACCTTGAAGTGGTGTTTTGGTTTCTTTCGCTAACGGAGCTCACGAGATTCTCTTGTTAAGTTTTGTGTTGTGAAGTTTTCAAGTTTTGGGTAAAGATTTGATGGAATATGGAACAAGGAGTGTCAAGAGCCTAAGCTTGGGGATGCCCATGGCACCCCAAGGTAAAATACAAGGACACCAAAAAGCCTAAGCTTGGGGATGCCCCGGAAGGCATCTTCTCTTTTGTCTTCGTTCATCGGTAACTTTACTTGGAGCTATATTTTTATTCGACACATGATATGTGTTTTGCTTGGAGCGTCTTGTATGATTTGAGTCTTTGCTTTTTAGTTTACCACAATCATCCTTTCTATACACACCTTTTGAGAGAGACACACATGAATTGAAATTTATTAGAATACTCTATGTGCTTCACTTATATCTTTTGAGCTATACAGTTTTTTGCTCTAGTGCTTCACTTATATCTTTTAGAGCACGATGGTGGTTCTATTTTATAGAAATAATTCATCTCTCATGCTTCACTTATATTATTTTGAGAGTCCTTTAGAACAACATGGCAATTTTCTTTTAGGTGTAATAAAAACTTTCATATAAGTTGTAACGCCCTCGATGCGGCTATATCTCCCACGTGTCGAAGCACGACTTAGAGGCATAACCGCATTGAAAGCAATGTCGCAAGTGAGGTAATCTTCACACAACCCATGTAATACATAAGGGAAAGAGATACATAGTTGGCTTACAATCGCCACTTCACACAATTACATGAATAAAGCAATACATCATCCAGATGTTGGAAATATGCCCTAGAGGCAATAATAAAAGTATTATTATATTTCATTATTCATGATAATTGTCTTGTATTCATGCTATAACTGTATTATCCGGAAATCGTAATACACGTGTGAATACTTAGACCACACAATGTCCCTGGTAAGCCTCTAGTTGACCAGCTCGTTGTGATCAACAGATAGTCATGGTTTCCTGACTATGGACATTGGATGTCATTGATAACGGGATCACATCATTAGGAGAATGATGTGATGGACTAGACCCAATCATAAGCATAGCATAAAAGATCGTGTAGTTCGTTTTGCTAGAGCTTTGCAAGTGTCAAGTATCTCTTCCTTCGACCCTGAGATCGTGTAACTCCCGGATACCGTAAGAGTGCCTTGGGTATACCAAACGTCACAACGTAACTGGGTGACTATAAAGGTGCATTACAGGTATCT